>NW_026623350.1:1812059-1930487 GCF_030028575.1 Malurus melanocephalus
TTTTGCATAAGCTTAAATCCAAAGAGACATATGTCTTTAAGTCTGGTTTCTGAGATCAATCATTTTCTACCAAAATGCTCCCTTTTTCATAGTTGGTTAGGATCAGATGCTTCTGAAAATAGACCTGTGCTGACCAATTATTGCTGTTATATAAGCTTTAGTACTTCTTTAAAGACTGAGCCTGTCAAGAATTTAATTTGACAAGCTGAATCATACCAGATCATGTATGATGGATTTCAAACTAAATTGCATCTGACCATCTGTACACAGCAGAAGAGCAGATCTTTATGGAACTCCTCATGTATTCACTTTTTCTTTTTGCAAATATATTATTTCATACTGTGCTTAAGAGATCTATTTTGACAGAGATATGTCTTCTCTGTTATGGCTTTTAAAGTGCAGAATGGCTGAACTATAAAAACWCTTTCCTAATAACGCAAATTTGAGGTGGATTACGAAGAATCAGAACAAATCATTACTTGCTATCTTGTCCTGGTAGACAGGGATTTTTAAACTCTGTCTTTACCCCTAGTCTRTTCTGCAGCAGGGGACCAACTTATAAAATAATTTGCTCAAATCTGCAAACTCAAGTAATATTTTTGCAAACAGAATTCTTTTAGTGATTCTCTCTTAGATATAAAATGTATCTAGTTTATACCCCTTTCCCCCCGTAAGATGATTTCATTTCCATGACTGTATAATATCCAATAAAAGCTGAGGTAAGGTGAATATCGACTGCAAATAAAAGAGGATGATGTTCCCTGCAAAATTCAGGGGTACAGAATTTGAGCTCTGGCAGCATTTCTAAGTGYCATAGCAACAATTGACAGGTTTATTCACATATTCTGGGAATCAGTGTGTATCAGAATCTGATTAATCCTATACTGAACCTCTCTCTCTAATCTCTCATGGCTGGATGGGAGATATGAAACAGCTATTGGAAAAGCCTTTGCATCAAAGAGTCACAAAATTAGTTTCTAACATTTGACTGATTATCTCCAACTTCATTTAAACACTTGTTTCCCCATAACTTCTCCTGATACTGATTAAATTTAAGATTTTTTTTTCCCTCAAATTAATGAGCTTCTAAAAGAGTTTGTGCACATTTTAACGTGCATGCATATAAGTTCCAAAGATATGAAAATAGTTACTAAACATTTTCTGAACTGTTTCTAGATCTGACAAAAATAACCCCCTAATAAACTTGTACAGTTATCTGAAAATGCACAAACTCCTACTTTTGAAAATGAAGTGGACAGATTTCCCAGTGTGTAGGAGTACCTTTCTCTTTGATAGAGCCCTTCCTACCCATTAGGGATTGATCCATACCTTCATTGCAGTCTGCTTTGACAGCTAAATTGTTCTTTATACTCCTTTCTAAGTTGTACCTGCTCCAATTTTCTTTACATATGGATGAACATTCATGGACTTTTCCTGATCTCTTAATATTTCTCTAATTATTGTTACACTCTGTTTCCCTATGAGGTAACGAAAGTCTCTTCATTGTGTTCATGAGACCTGGAGAGGCTGATGCTTCTACAGTTTGGGAGAGAACTGTAAATTACATGGATAATTATCAGTAAATTCCCTCTAYCATCAACAGAGAGACAGTGGCTTCTCCAGAGTTCCTGAAATGGGCTGTAAAATCATTTATCTTGTTTCTTATYAGACATAAGCATGCTTGTTTTTGCACTCCAGCAGGTTATTGGATTCTCTGCAGATCAGCAGGGTTTAAAGTGAAATGCTATGCATGACAAATTTTAATACCAGCGATAGGATTATGCAACAAATACCAATTAAATTGCTTGATCTTTCCTGTGGTCTTTGAACCTGTCTTTCAAGCTGTTGTGCTATCTTTTGGCAGTCTATTTGCATGGCAGCAATATTGAATTGGGSAGTAGAACTACTGGAGGGAGTCCTACATCAGTGAACAAGACATGGATGTCATCTATGCGGACTTTGACATGTCTCCAGCAGCACCCTTCTCTCTAAAATGGAGAAATATGGATTTGATGGATGGACTGATCCATGGATGAGGAATTGGTTGAATGTTCTCATCAAAGGAGTCTTTGCCAATGGCTCAATGTCCAGATGGAGGTGGTGATGACCGCTGTCCCTCAGGGCTCTGYACTGGGACCAGCACTGTTTAATATCTCCATCGGTGACATTGTGGGATCCAAGTGCACCCTTGGCAAGTTTTCAGATGACACCAAGATGAGCAGAGCTGTTGACACTCATGAGGGACAGGATGCTGTGTAGAGGGACATGGAGGAGTGTGACAAGTGGGCACATGGAAATCTCYTGGGGTTCAGCAAGGCCAAGTGCMAAGTGCTGCACCCGGATCAGGGCAATCCCTTTGCATCCCAGGTATCAACAGAGCCTGGGGGATGGATGAATTGGGAAAGGACCTGCAGGAGAAGGACTCGGGAGTGCTGGTGACCACAAAGCTCAACAGAAGCTGACAGTGTGCACCAGAAAGCTGACTGTATCCTGGACCGCACCAAATGAAGCACCAGGTCAGGGGAGGTGATTGTCTCCCTCTGCTTTGCTCTTGAGAAATCCCATCTGGAGCACTGTGTCCAGCTCTTGTGTCCTCTTGGAAAGCCCTGTTGGAGCAAGCCCAGCGTAGGGCCACTAAAATGAYGGCAGGGCTGGAGGACTCTGCTACAAGGACAGACTGAGGGAGCTGGGTTTGCTCAGCCTGGAGGAGGGAAGGCTCCAGGGAAACCTTATTGCCTCCCTGAATACTTTCAGAGGTTTTACACTAAAGGAAGGTAAATTCAGACTACATATGAGGTTGCCCAGAAAATGGCAAATGCCCCATCCCTGGAAACATTCAAGGTTAACTTGAATGGAGCTCTGAGAAATCTGATCTAGTTGAAGATGTCATTGCTCATTGCAGGAGAGTTGAACTAAGTGACCTTTAAAGGTCTCTCCCAGCACAAACTCTTCTATGATTTTATGACTATGAGCTAAGGTTTTTCTGAGATTCACCTGCTTAAAAAAAACAAGGGGGTGGAAATAAACAAAAGGGTAATCACTGATAATTAAGGACCTTTCCCAATGTTAGCTCTACTCTGATAAGAAATTATTATGATGCCTAGACAGGCCCAAAATGCCACTTTTAGCCATTTTGATAGCAGAACTCAATCATTTCTCCATATRTGAAGTACAGCTCCCTGTTAACTTGAAACGAGCTGCTTTTCCTCGCTGATACTCAGGGAATTATAAGCTCTAAGTATTATTACTACTACAGAGAAGGAAGAATAAAATAATTGTCTTTCTGAGATTTGTGTTTGAAGGATTTAGTTCTCTGCTTTTGGTTATATTTGCATGCCTTCAGTAACCATAAATTCTTTCGATTTTCTGGCAGAAAAATAAACCACTGTAACATAAAAAAAAATTAAATTTATATTGAAAAATGTAGAAAAAGAGGTGAGATACCCCATGGATTTTYACCTGATCTATATTTTTCTGTCACTTGAGCTGAGGATCTATCTTTAGGTCACTCAAAGCCATAAAATTTAGGAGAAAAKAAGCCCTTCCATGCTTCTAGACTTCTGTGCAGAAAATTCTTAGTGCACTTTACAGTCTACCTCTATCAAGTCTTAGGAAAATCAGGATGATAGCTTAAACAGGCACACTTCAGGTTCTGGAATTAGGTACCWAGTCTCAAGAAGGTTCCTTTGTTGAGAGGAAAGTAATAAATTTGAAGATAAGCCCACACTGTATTTTTTCAAACAACTAATTATGAGTCAATCTTGTCCTTTAAGGAAAAGAATAACTTGGTGTTTAATGCACCCTCCCTGAAGAGTCGTGAAGCAAGACTCATGTTTGACTCATTTTCTCTGAAATTGTTTAACCCCACGAATTCTACCTCTCCAGGCAGTATGAGAATCGCTAGGGCTGCTAGTTCCTCGTATAGAGGGGAAAGCAGGAAGAAAGGTGATACTTCTGGCCTCGTCTCAAGGGTGTTTCAGTGTACATAAAACTATAAAATAACTGTGGAGAGGGAGAGGGAGAGGGAGAGGGAGAGGGAGAGGGAGAGGGAGAGGGAGAGGATTCCCTGCTTTGCCAATAAAGGCATTTACACAGGGAAAACATTTGTATATTGCATGCCTATTTTAACCTTTTATAATCTTGCTAAAAATGGGGCAATTAGTATTAACTCTGATGTATGACAACTCTGGCACTATGAAATAGAATCAGGTTGATAATAAATTTCTTATAGACGGTGAAACTACCTTTTTATGAGTTCGCTGAACAGCAATACTAAAATTGCAGAGGCAAAGGAGTAGAGCATCTTCTGACAGGTAATATTATAAAGAAGCAGCTGCCCAMCTTTATATCAAAGATATTTATTGTGTAGTATACCAGAAATACTTTCTGATTCTGCTCTTTTCCACAAATATGAGTGTCCTATTATTCAGCACACTGGAAAAATACATGCCGACATGCTCTACTGTGGCATATCTATGACGAAGAATTGAATCAGAACACGAGCAACCAAAGAAAAAATGTGACTCAAAATATGGTATGTGTTTATACCTCATGAGACACTTTGTTGGAGGGGCCCCCAGGGCATTGGTTTCTGAAGCACAGGATGGTATTTCTGCACAGTGGTGTGACATGGAGCTATATCAACTTTTAGGGRCACTTCAGTGCACTGCGTGGTAGGCTCACACCAAGGCAAAATTTTCTTTGGTATAACTGATTAATTATACTATTTATATAAATGTATTATATTTATCTCAGCTATGCCAATCCAGGGACAAGCAAGTCTCCTACAGAAGGTAGAAAAAACCASTATTTTAAAGAAGAAATAGCCCTGGACAGCTTTTCAAATTTGCACATGAAGGAAAAAGGGAAATAATAGTCTTTTTAAAAGTTTYGGGAAGAGCAGATCTCTATTTTCTATTTTGTTTTTTTCTTTTGTCTCCTAGACCAACCCATAACATTGACCCAAATTTTCTCAGGCAAAGATTTTCATGATGCTTCACACCACAGCCCTTAAGCATCATCACAGTCCCCTGTGTCTTCTGTGCATTTAAACTCAGCTTCCACTCCCCACCCCAAAGCGCCCTTCACAGTGCTCTGGTCTCCCACCTGGGAAGGAGGCAGAGCATGCCATGGCTGTGTCTGACCTTCCTGCACGCTCATTGATCAGACAACTGCAGCTTCCACTTGATCAGTCACTTCTTTCCGATGGGGATTGACAATGACCAAGTTTTCCTTACCTTCCCCTCAAGCTGAGCCATCCACTTACACAATGCATTCACCTCTGTTTAAAATTTAAATGGCAACCACCACAAGTTAGACTGACAGATGGGCAATGCGATCATGTGGCAGTGGGCAAAAATACTGCACAAAAGAGAGTCGAGAGGGGATTTGGCAGTTGGCAATTTCTCTTTTGCATTACTTCCATCATTTCACTGGCTCTTATGGCACAAATAATGAGTCTAGTTGCTGGAATCCCAGAGAACTCCTAATCTGGGCTACTTTTGTATTATAAGATTGTTCTTTTGAGCACACAAATTAAATTAAGTTCTTTACAAAGAAAAAGGAGAGAAAGAGAAGGTCATGTACTGTAAGACTATACAAGACTTGCAAAAGTGCTCAAACATGTTTGGAAAAATTTTAAAGAGATTACAGCTTGTTGATCAAATTTGATAAAAGCTCTGATCTGTTTGATTTGTTGACTATAAGCAGTGCCTGGGGATACCTTTATGTAATAGTCCATTTCAGGTTGTGGAAATTCAGTTTATCAGATCTCCTGGAAAATAGATTTTAAATAATCAGTTTTGAGGACCTGCCAACTCTCTCTTTTGTACTGTGTAAGCATCACTTAGTTTTGGCTTTTAGTCCATCCTCTTTCTGGCAGTCCTTTCTGTGATACAAAGAGATTAACAACCTGTCAGGAGACAGCAGGAAACAAAAAATGTTGTTGTTTATAAGAAAAAAAAATTAAAGTAATTCTATCCCTTATTACAAAATTCTTATTTTCTCTTCTTTGTCCTCTTAGAAATTTACATCAAATCTATCAAAATGTGTACCAGAGAATGAAGGAAAAATATACTAACTAGAAAAATTTCCCAGCCCATCTGCAAAACATGATGCACTGATTAAAATATGCCAATATGATGTCTCCTTTTTTTTTGGTTATCCAGATGTTACAAATTATAGAATTTGCATACAATTTATATTTTGCACTTTTAGATATTTTAGATATTCAAAATTATTTTKATGCAATGTAAGAACTATTAAAAACAACCTATGCCTAGAACCAGCTTCCACTGCTGAAATCAGTGAATTAGATTACCCTGGATCACTCTGAATTAGTCTCAAATATCTTTAATGGTGTTGTAGTGACAAAGCCTATTGAAATTCTGTGGGTGTTTTGTAGTTAACCTCTCTCGAAAGTATAAAAACTGATCTCATTGTCTTTTGTTCTAATCCAGTGCAGAGATGTCATCCTTCTCACTAAGATTACCAGCTTCTTCATCAATACCTGTTCATTGTATTCCCAAAGGACAGGTTAGTAACTACCTAACTACATGGCCAAACTTATATAACAATTTAAAAAACCTTCCCTAGGGTCATTCAATGATTGAAGACTGAACTTTTGACTGACAGCTTCTTTGTGCAGCTAAGTGGCTACACTTACTCCCCAACCTTAGATTCTATTACCCATTCAATGTTGGCTTTTCAGTGACAGCCAGTCACACTGATTCTTTCTAGGTTCAGACAAATAATTGCAATTGGAATTACCTGATAGGATGTGGCTGGGAACCTCCTCTTGCACAGCTCAGTTCTTCTGTGGCCATCTCTGAGACAAAAATTCATAGAATCATAGAAGTATTTAGGTTGGAAAACACCTTTAATTCTGACTCAATCTCACAGTCTCTCCAATAACAAAGCTGAGCACCTATTCCTGACAGGCAATCTACACTATATGGAACATATATACACATATTTATACAGCTATATGGAATATATATATACATATTTATACATCTGTCCACACAAAGAATGGATACACAGAGCACTCCCATGAACACACAGAGCCAATGGCTCATCCTCCTTCCAGCTTTGGCTGAGCATGAATTCTGCTAGAAGGAAGATTTAAAAGATTCAGGGCAGTTATTGGCTCATCTGCCCAGCCTGACCAGTSGCTGTTCCTGGATCCCAGCCTCCTCAGATGCTGGCACATCCACACACACCACTTCATCCTGAGCCACTCCCTTCTGGCTCATTCAGCTTGAACTTCCGTCGTGATCCCCCAATCACTCACACACCTTCATTCCCTCCAGCTGACACCACAGACCCATACACAGACATGGACCAGGAGGGAAGAGCATCCTACAAGAAAATAAGGGATTTAACAAGGAGACAGGACAGACTGCAGTGATCAGGGCTAGGGCATGGCCAAGAAATCATACTGACCAGCTCTTGCTTACATGCAAGTGGACTCTTCTGTTCTCTCATCCTCTATTTCCCATACCTGTTTCTTTCCAAATCATGTAAACACTTCTATTTTCCCATCTTTATTTCCTCCTTAAAACATGACTTAATTCATTCTGTTAATCCTGATATGTTCTTTCCCCATGTGTCCATACCTCTCAGCAGGAAGTTCCTTTAGTTTAAAAGATGATACAGGGATCTGGTGCTAATGATTCATTCKGATGGATTTCATATGAGAACAATGGGGCAGAGGCTCAGCTAGGACTGTCCTGGGAGTCAAASAGACAAGATGTTTGCTCCTTGGAAGTCTGTAATTTGGATTCCCTATCTGGCATTGTGCCCGTGTTCCACTCTTGGCTTACGGAGATGAACTTGATGGGCTGATGGCTCCCTGGCAATGGGCCTGGGAGCAGACACAGCACATTCTCTGCATCCCAGATTTTGAAATCCAGAATCTTTGTCTTACACTCTGTTCATTAGACCACCCAGAAACATGCCCCCAAATCATGTTTCTTTCACTGGCCTGATTAGGCACTTCATTTGGAAGATACTGTTCCATCCAGTCCCTGTGCTTGTATTGTCTGGTGGACAGGAAAGTAGAAAATAGCAAAAAAAAACCCAAACAAAATAGCAAAAAGTTATATCTGAACTACCTCCTTCTGTAAGACAAAGAAATTATATCTTCTGGGGAGATATTTCCAACTCCTTCTTGCCATGCATGTCTTATTTCTCACCTAGAAAGTTCCTGCACAGTTTTCATCAAATAATGCTTTTCATCTGCTAACATATACCCAGTCTAATTATGTTATCCCAAATCTGGCAGGTGAAGAGACTAATAGAGTAATAAAAGAGGACACTTCTAGAGTTTTATAAGCACTTTTTCCTTCTAATCTTGTGGCTTCTAAAATCCAAATGTCATATGATAATATTTATGTTAGGGAGAGTGTGTTGTGGAATAAAGAGAGAAAACAAAGCTCTAATAWCTTCCATGCAGCCCAGGCAAGATTTCGGTATTTTTTTTTCAGTCTGAGGATTTGATTCCATGCTGATAAAAGCCACCACTCCCWCACCCTCCACCTGCCCACCCTCCTACCCTGAGAAATAAGCAGGARCTGAGGTTTCTGCTTCATGTGACAGGTTTGGTATCTTTTAAGGATTTGTGAGACGTTTTTTGTTTGGTTTGGGTTGGGATTTTTGTTTTTTGTTTTGTTTGGGGTAGGTTTTTTGTTAGTTGCTTCTAAAAAAAAATATTGTCGGAGAAGTCTGGTCTATGAGAGTTTATTTGTGTGTACAAGAGCATGAAAATGGAGGTGAAAATGGTATCACTACTTTTGCATCACAAATATATTTATTCTTTTCCACTTTGTTGAAAATGTCGCTGTCTTAGTCACATACTCAAACAGATGAAATGACAATTGAAGGAAAGATTCCTCACCCCTCCCACCATCAAAATTAAAAAAAAAATGAAAGAAAAAGAAGGGATATATTTAATATAAACACTGGTAAGTGTAAACTTCTTTCTGCAGTTCAACTTTCCTGCTCAAGAATCTAAAAGTGTAACTGTATAAAAAGGAAAGACTATTGGATTAAAAAATGTGATTTTCTTGTAAACATCCAATTTAATCCTGCTTCCCAAAGAAGGAGGAACAAAAGTGYTAATTATAAAAGTTGAAATTTCAACATTGTTTTAACTGGATAGGAGTTGCTTCAGATAAGGGCAAAAGACCACTCGCAAAATCTACCCACTGAACAGACAGRATCAACATATTTGATTAATTAGCCCCTTTTCTGACTTTTTGAACACAAAGTTGTCTCCTGATGCCGAGTTTTGGAAGTCTGAAATGCAGACATACACCTCTGAGCCAGTTGTCTAGACTGCTTTTATTATCAACATTGAGAAGCAGGAACTTTTAGAGTGTAATTAATATGACCCAGTTTAAATGTCTTCCTTATGATAAGAGGAATAACAACTGAGAATTGCCTTTTTTTATGTTGACTATAAAAAGACTTCAGACACATAGCTCAGATGTTGGTGCCTACCTGGTAGATGTACAATACAAAGTCAGATGAAACTTCTCCCAAATGTCTGTTTAATCAAACCATTTTCCACACATGTAGCACATAAGTACTTCCTTCTTTAATAACACAAAGCATTATTAAAAAAAAAAAAAAATAATCTGATCTAAGTGAGAATGGGATCTTGTCTGTACTTGCTGTGCCAGAATGCATGAAACAGGGACACAATTTTTATATAAAATAAACTAGCTTTTCAACAATTTGTACARAAGTGCTATTAAAATATGCTATCCTGGATGAACACAAAGGGAAGTTTAATTAGGTCTCTCTTAGACTAGTAAGTTTGATGAGGTTTAAAAAAGAAGAAACTGAATAGCAATTTGGAGACTTCAAAGTCTCAAAATTCCAAGTTACAGATTGCAAGTAGGTCCAGCTAGAATGTCACCACATTATGGCATAGCAGCTTTAAAAAAAATGGAACAAAAAGTCTGTGCAGAAGCAGATGCCGGAAGCTGAGGACTTGATAAGACATTGGGCAGGCTCCCATGTGTGCAAAGCCTACTTTGTTTTCCTTGGAATYTGACATCTTGCACTTTCAGACTAAGACAATATTTAGAACAACGGCACTCAGAAAGAAAGCACCAGAAAATCAACACAAAATTTCTTGTTTTATTTGTATGAAGAAAAACCAAGACAATACTTTATTATGCAAGTCTAGAGAGTCTGGAACRATAATCCTAAAACTAATACCTCTATTCACATCTATTATTAACAGTTATTAACATTATTTTCTTTTGAGTGAAATACTTTGTTGCTGAGCAGCACATGCAAAACCACCCCAAACTATCCACAATACGTCCATGGTTTCATGCWTATCGAGGTCACACACAAGACATTTTATTATTTTCTAAAGCTGTGCATGCTCTGCTTGTACAGTGTTCTGTTCTGAGACTTCATGTACCCAGAACTGGGCTGGCAGAGTGGTTTGACAGTCGCGCTTGTTTTGCAGCTGTTCTTTGGAACAGCTTTTGGAACACCTTTTATAAAGTTCCATTTTAAGTCCAGTCTCCTCTTTGCTTATGTTTCTTAAGTATGAGGCTTCTGAAGTCTGCTTCTGTAAAGCACTTAATTTAATGGGGTATGAATTCTCCTGGAGCGTTAAGGATTTAAGCTGCAATTATCACAGGCTGAATGCTGTTTTTCAAAATCCATTTTCCAATTGGCTGGTTGGAATTTCGATATAATATTACCATATTCATGCTTAAGTCCCCCATGGAGCACTTATGTCATTGCTAGCCATTTCTTTATCATTTCTAGTTAATGCAACAGGGTTCTGTATACATATTAGATGTTTAAAATTCACACAATTTAGAGCATATTTTCAAAAAGCCAAGTGTACAAGTCCCACAGAAGTGCTGTAATGTTTTTCTGTGCTTTTATTCCAAAATCTGCCTCATGTTCTGTGGGAGATATAATCACTTAGATGCTGGCAGACTCYACCAGTTCAGCTATCCAGCCTTGCCCTTTCTCATTCCCTCCCCATTTCTTTGTTTTTAGTGTCATATCCTCTACAGAGGGTTCACCATTTCAATGGCATTCAAGGAAAATCATGGAGACTATAGAAGAAATTGTCACACCAGCATCTGTCAAAACGTGCATAAAAGAACCATGCAGAAATCCCAGCTTCCAGGGCACTCCTCCTTATCTTGTCATTGGAATCAGATAGTGAAATGGAAACATTTCTTTTGGATGTTAAATTGATACCAATGAAGCAGAGCTCATAATATGATACCAGCTCATAATAACATATTTGACTAAAAGATTATTTGAACTTGAAATCTTCTGTATCATCCACTTGACCTAAGGAGATGAAGATCCATTACAGCCAACAACCAGGTTTTCAGGTTCAGTAAAGATATCAGATCATGCTCTTACACACAAGAAATTATAGGCTCCAACTTTCTCTTTAGAAAAATAAAATCACTTCCTTATTAATAGCCATTCATTAACTATGASTTAATTTGCATATGTTAAAGTACCTTTGAAGTAAGCCATGTCTTTAATTGTTTCAGATGTGGAATTTTAAGATTTTCTTTTTAACCCTTTTGACAGCTGCAATGTTTAATATTCAAATAATGAGCAGTGCTTTCCTCTGTGGAGTTGAGATTTTGTTGTGATATCATAAAATAATTAGATTTAATTATATTCTAACTATAATGGGCTTTTCTTTGTCAGTAAAGTACCTGACAATGTGCTAACTGTCTGACAATGTATCCAGCTCTAAACAACTTCTGCCAGCAGTTTGTGAGCATCTCACAGGGCCCAGGGTTTGACCAGGCACCCGTGTGCAGTTCTGAGGAGATTKCCCTGTTTAGATAAACCTGCTTTGCTCTCAGATAGTCAGAATATGGATAGAAATCCTTCCTATGTCATAGGATGCTCTTACTGATGGTAAAATTTTGTTTAAAAGGCAATTCTATGTTTTATCTCTGGGATGCTTTTAGAATTTKTAGGATCTTCCTCCTTTTCAAAGAAGAAAATCTACTACTTCTATGAAAATATTTTTTTTATACCCTCCATTTTCCAGGGTAGAAGCCCATAATATTGTTGCAATGCACTTAGGAGATAGAAATTCTGGTCAGTGCCTATTTTTATTTTATTTTATTTTATTTTATAATGTGAGAATTACTACACATTTTCCTTTCTAAATGTCTTCTAAATATCACTTGGGGGATACAAATTTGTGGAGGAGAGCTTTGCATTCATTCTCACGTCATCTATGCAGACAGTATGATACAGCAGCAGATATTTATAAATAAATGAAGAGTTTCAGACATTCTATGGCAAGAACCTGATGACTTAATAAATTCCAATTTTGTTAATATTCTGCTTATTTAAAAAAAACCACTTTCACTTTCAATCTCAAGAAAGGGAAAAATCACGCTGCAGAATTATGTGAAATGACTCCTGTCTGCAAAAACCTTAGTACAAATCACAATATTCCTATCCATGTGTATGACAATTCATTAAAAGCTAAAAAGAAGTAATGAATGTGATAGCTCTGTGAGGGGAAAATCAGGCTATTTCAGCCCATTTGGTGGTAAGATAAGGAAAATATTATAATCTTGTTATTCTTGTACAGAATATTCTCATGTTTTGTAAAATAGCAAAAAAGGTTAATAAATTATTATCATAATTATTATTAATAATAATAATAAATTCCTACATGTGTCAGTATTTGATTTTCAGAGCTATGTGTTGGATTCTTGGATTCTCTTCTTTTAAACCACTTTTTTATTCTTCTGTCATTCACTCTTCTTTCTGGATTCCCCTTCTGAAGAATRAACCACACTGGCCTTAAAGCTGAAGCAGCTGTGGTTTCTTCCCCTTCATTTGAGAAAATCACATACCGTTCTCATAAAACACAGAGAACTTCAGAAATGACAGATTTGCATAATTTTCATTTAGGAGAAAATTCCTATGATTTGTTCAACTCCAGTTTCAAAGGTCACTGTAGAACTGGATAGACTTTTTATATTGCTGTCTGTCTTTCATGACTTTAAATTTGTACTGCACAGCAATTAATACAAGCTATTTCCATGAGGCAGTTATTTTTATGTATAATAATAATTACAATCTGTTGAAGTCCAATATGTGGAATCTTGCTTTTAAGAAGGATAATTTAAATTATTTTAATATTGATTTTGAAGACATATTTAAATTTAGAGGCTTAGATACTTTTGTCAGCTGCTATTCTTTTCCGTTCCACTGAAATCAATAAAAAAACTTTATTGGGCAGAAATTTGATTACAGYATCAATATCAGTTTACAAATAAGTCTCATTTGTAAACTGGCTGATGTTACCCGTGCACAAATCTGAAAATACTTTTCTGATCAGTTTGGACAAAAACAGATCTTCAAAAACGGGTTTTGAATGCATATTCTGTATTCAGAAAATCTGATGCAKTAAAGATCTGACTGTGGCTTCAATTTGTGGCCAGGAAGGGGTTGTGTAATCTATAGTTACAATTCAAAAACTTTGACATTCATGAAATAAAAACTGTTAAATAGGAAAAAATTTACTTATCTTCCTCTCAGAARGAAATATGTTTAAATTAAGTGTGATACGTGGGATCATTTAGGCAAACAGCCTAGTCTTAATTTAATCTTATTTTAATCTTAAAGTATTTCTAAAATGTATTTTCACCTGACTCGAAAMAACAAATTTTGGTGTAAAATTGTCAAAAAATAAAGATAAAAATGAAAAATGAGTYTCTAAAAACTGAGGAAAAAGATTAGACAACATGGAAAAATATTTYATTTCTAGTTAAAGTAACTATTTACCTTTATTAAAAATTTAGATTTTCTTTTGTTTGGTTTTGGTACTGTGGAAAAGCTCTAAGTTTCCTCCAAATAAATAAAAATCTGTGTCTTTCTCTCTGCATAATAGAATATAAAAATCTGTCTCAAGCAAAAAATTAAAATGTGTCAGTGTTATAATAGACTAGAGAATAGAGCAGCAATTTAGGTAATGGGATCCCTGCTTTGTCCAAGAAAGATAAAGAATCCAATACTGATTGTCCTATGATACTGATCAAAATCTGACTGGATATTTCAAATCTTCTTTAGTAATAGTATTTGAAGCAGTTAGAGTATTGTTCAAATTCTCCAGAGTATCTTGCAGTCTTTCAGTATACTRCAAAACAAAAACAAAACCAATACTAATCCAAATTCAGTAGTATTTTTGCCTTGAGACTTCTATTGTTATATATTGGTGCATTTCATTTTTRTTAATTAGCATATACTAATATCAACCAAAACAAAATAAAATATTTTTTCAGTATCAGTATTATGAAACCTTCAACTCTTTATCAACTCAGTGATCAGTACAGTCAACAGCATCCTGAGTCCTGCTCCTTGCAATAAAACCCCATGTTTTTTTTGTGTAAAAGCATCAGGCAAGTAGGGAGAAGGCTTTGAAGCATTTACCTGGTTACTGTTGCTTAGGAAACGAGCAGTTCAACATTAACAGACATTCATCACAGAAGGACCACATTAACTGGTGAAAGACAAGGTGGCCTCACATGCATTTTCAACCAAATCAGTATAATCATTTGGGATGTTATTGTCACTCAATTAAAACTTCGGGAATAATGGAGTAGTTAGTGCTGTTACACTAGCCCAATAATGCTGTGGAAAATGATACAGTAAATTACTTCCTGATTTCAATTTTAGTGAAAACAAAGTTYTACTTGAAGTGCACTGTGCTGTGGGTTAACCCCAGCAGACAGCCAAACACCAAACAGCTGCTTGCTCATGCCCCACATTGGGATCAAGGAGAGAATCAGAAGGGTGAAAGTGAAAAAACTCATGGCTTGAGATAAAGAAAGTTTAATAGCTAAAGCAAMAGTTGCATGCACACACTAGCAAATAAGGAATACAAAGCAAAATAAGGAAATAATTAGTCCCTTCCCATGAGCAGGCAGATGTTTATTCATTTCCCCAGGAAAGCCAGGCTCTGTCACACATGATGATTACTTGGGGAGACAACCAAGATAACTCTGAATACCCCTTCCTCTTCCACCTTCTTCTTCCAGCTCGATATGCTGAGCATGGCAGCACATGATATGAAATGTTCCCTGGGTCAGGTGGGGACAGCTGACCTGGCTCTGTCCCCTCCCAGCTCTTTCTGCACCCACAGCCTTCTTGGTGTGAGGGGCAGAAAAGGACTTGACTGATCAGCAAAATAAAAACATCCTTATGTTATCAACACTGTTTTCATCACAAATATTCAGAACATCACCAGGCAAGATTCTATGAAGAAAACTAACTCTGTCTCAGCCGAACTAGTAGAATTTTGAAGAGAAAATAATTTTTCCATTTCAGCATTTTACATAAAGGTTTAAAGTATAAGGTAAGACAGACCATATTGAYAGTTTTCACTGAATCATATTCTTATTTCTCAGGATTCTAAATCATTGTTTTCAACCAGAAGACTTGGCCATTTCCTAAATGTATGCCTCCTTTTTTGAACATGTAGATTRCTCGCAGTGTTATATAGCCCTGAAGAGCTTTACTATTATGACCTCCTCTGAATTATTTAAAAATGCAAGTGAAGAATACCTAACAGATAAAACTTTAATAAGCAAACTAGTTGTAATTCATTAAGAGATGGCTCTCGTAGTGCAAAGAGCAAGTACTTGAAGTTTTTATAGAAAGAAGTTTGAAAACACAAGTATGGATTTATTTCCTAGATTTCTACCTGTAGATTTAGTGAAAATACGTGGTTTCAATGCCAGGAGCTTTATTCCCAGTTACAYAGAGCTAGCTGGCACTGGTAATATTCTGTACTCTCTGAAAAGCAGGTGGATTTTTTCAGTGTATTAATTCTACAAAAATACAGTTAATTTCCTTTCTAAGTTGGTTCCAGTGTCCTCTTTCTACTTGGAAAGGAATATTTATGCAAGTACCATACCTTTGCTTGATTGACTGATTAATTTGAGCGAATGTAAGACAGTTATTATACATTTGGTTGATGGCATGTGAGATCCTCTTCAGATCTGCTCCTTGCTCACATTAGAAGCTGTAATAAAACCAAGGCTCAACCTGGTAATAGAGACTTGACATATATGAGTATGGCTGTTATGCTTTAGAACTGCTTTAGAACTGCCAGATTAGTCAATAAATCTAAAATAATTAACTAGATTTTTTTTTTTTAAAAAGCATGGATTGAAAATGTACACAGATAAGCTATGAAGCTATTGAGTTCTAAAATACACTTTTCAAATTTTGTGCAGTGTCCTGCACCAAGCTCACAAGCACTGCATTCTTCTAATTCCTGAGATGTTAAACACCATTTTCAATGGTGGTAAAACAATGCTACAGACGATCTTAAAGACGACTGTTTTCCTCTTACCACTCTCTCTTGAAAAGCCAAGAACTTTTTCTAGAATAGCGTCTTTTCAAACTTCAAGACTGYTACTGTATACTTTCTTTGTTGTCCACTGAAGGTGACTCAGTATCCTGTCTGCTCTCCCTCCTGTTTGGGCTGCTTGGTTTGCCATTTTGTTCACATCCTATCTGCCTACCAAGACACAAACTGCCTGTTAGGACACACGTTTATTCTCTGAACTTTAATTACCTGTCCCCTTCATCTTCTTTGCTTCCTCTTTCATTCTTAAGCCCTTTTTTTTTTTTTAAACCCCAAACAAACATCTATTTCTAAGATACTAGAATAGCATATAATCCTTTATTTTTGTTCCAATTAAGCAATAACAGACAAAATTTTCTAAAACAATRTGCTGTGTAGCAGATACTCAACAGATAGGAAATGCAACAAATGATTGCAGGAGCAATCACAGTCYAGCAAAAATGAAAATAGATACTTATTAAACAGTGTCCAGTGACCACATCTCTGTACTATTTACCTTAACCCTCTATCTTTACATTAATATGTAAATCTATATAAATTGAAGAACAGAGGAATGTTTTACTTTATTAAAGSTTTTGTGATTCCTTAATGGAAACTAATTAAATTAAGTAACATGATTATATCTAAGTAGTTTATACGACTTGACAAAGCATAATTTACTTTATGCATATTTCTATTATTTTATACATATTTACTTTAAAATACCAAACAGTCATAGAGTGGTTTGTGCAATACTACCTGCTCGTCTGTCTTTGTCTTKAAATGGGTCATGTGGTGACAATGAGGTTATAACTACATTTTTTAATTTAGCATATCTTGTGACTTGGAGGTGTCGTTCCTCCGCAGGTTGCAAGAGGTTGAAGTAAATTAAGGARAAATTAGAGGATCATTTGCATACGGAAATTAATGTGCTGTAAGGTGGACTCTGAATGCACAGTGCACCATGGGTTCTGTTTCTCACTCTCAAGATTGAGGATCTGACATTTTATAACAGAAGCCCTTAAAGCACTCTGAGTGTTGCAGGGGTCTCTGGGATTCCTATCACATCAGCAGCCTGCACAAATATCCTGGTGAGATGGCTAAATGTCTTTCAGTAAGAAGATGCTGTCACTTGCAAATACCTCACACACCTTTCCCAACTGACATGGCCCTAATGAATATCTGGAAGCACATGGTGAAAAACAAATATACTCAAGAAGCATTGGGTGCATCTGAGTTTCCCTCTAAAGATRCCATGTGAAACACTCTAAACTTGACTTGTGGCACTGTCACAGGTAGAAATGTGGGTAACAGTTATCCTAGGCTGTGCTGCAGTGTCTAGGTATTATTTTCTGTGGGGTAAACCTGAATTTTCTGAGAAATGTATGACAAAATAGTTTCTGATTTAGAATATTGAAATAACCCACCATTTTTTAAAACCAAATCTGTGTAATGCAGAACTACAGACAGCAAACTTTTGTTACACTCACAAWGGTTTTCATAATTAATGCATCTTTTCTGATAAGCCAGTATCACACCCAGTAGCTGTTTCAGAGCTGTCTACCTGTGATAACAGCTGACCTGCTGCATTGTGATGTGAACTATAGAAACACTATTTTGGTTGAATATAACACCTCCTGAAACGTTTGAAGTCTACAGAAATTCTCTCAGTATAATTAGCAGATAAGACCTGCACGATGCATCCTTGAGGCTGAATGCTAACAATCTCACATCAGCTACATAATAGCCCTTCAGTGGGAGAAAGATGCAGTAAATTTTTCTTTCTTTCTCTTTCTGCAGAGACTCTCAAGTAAACATCTTTGAGGATAATGTTTTATCATTTTTCACCCAGACACATTCCAGGTTACAGCCTCTCTCTGTAATCTGTTTCAGTGCTTGACTGCTGCCATTGTGCAGATTGTTCCTAGCATCAATTTGGAATTTCTCTTGCTGCAGCTTGTGTCCAATGGCTTCTCTTGCTTCAGCTTATGTCTACTGACTTCTCTTGCACCTCCAGAAAGAATCTGACCTGGTCTTCATATCCTTACAGAAGGAAGCTGTAGGTAACAATAACATCCCCTGGGGATGTTCTTAAGACTGAGCAAATCCAGTTCCCACAGACCTTGTACATTGTGTCCTATCCCTATAACCTTGACAGCTGTCCATGGAACTCAAACCAGTATGACAATAACTTTCTTGTGATGATGAGCCCAAACCTAGACACAGTACTCTAGATGTGATTTCACAAATGTTCAGTAGAGGGAAATAATCACATCCTTCAGTCTATTGCTCATATTCATGCTAATATAGTTCAGTACATGGCTGATCACCTTCACCGTAGMAACATACTGACGACTCAAATTTGAGCTCTTGTCCACCAGATTCTTCTCTGGAGAGCCCTTCCCTTCCCYAACCAATCAATCATCAGAGAATATGTTTATTCAAGTTTATTCTATCCCAAATGCAGGACTTGGCACTTGGCTTGTTATCATGAGAGTTTTGGCCACTCACATCTTCCCCTGTCATTTTTCTAGAGTGGGTGGTGCACCCCTCACACTGACTCTGACAGTTCCCTCATGGTTCTAAAATCCTCAAGGTCAGGCCTTAACTGCTAAAAACAAAGGCAAAGACCATTTTCCAAGCATTGTGCCACCAARCTCAATGCCTCACATTTTCCTTAGGCTCCCTTTTGCTTGCCAAGCATGTTTAGAAATCCTTGTCTGTCTTTCTGTCTCACTCTAGTTTTGGCTTCATCTGAACTTTGTTTTTTGTAACTCCTTCTTGGCATGTACAGGTTTTTCCCCAGAAGCACATTCCTGCTTTCTCCTTCTGCATATTTTGGTTTTTTGTACTTCAGCTCATCAGTACTGCAGTACTGGCCTTCTACCATGATTGCTTGACTTTCTGTACATCAAAATGGATTATTCTTGTGCTCTGAAGAACTTTTCCTGAATATCAACCAGATCTTCCAAGCCTCTTTGTTTTTCAGAGGATTTTCCAATGAGATGCTTTCAAGCATATCCCTGAATAAGCTGAAATCTTCTTTCCTAAAGTCCATGTTTGTGATAATGATATTCATCTTGCTCACTTCTCTTTGGAACTTAAACYCCCCTGTGTTGGGAGCATTTTTCCCTGCTGTCAAATTTGCTGTTTGCCTTACTAACCTTTAAAAGGAAGATTCAGTCCTTCCTTAATCATAAGTCCAACAGCCTTCCCCTGGCAGCTTACAGATCATTTTACATGTGCCAAGAAACAAAAAGTGTGCCACAAGGTCACACACTGAATGCTGCTSTATCCCCTGATCCCTACCCACGAGCTCTCAGAAGCTTGTAAGCCACTCCAAAGAACAGGAAAAGGTCAATTCACTTCATCTGCTCCTGTGCATAGAGGATAACCCATCCTCCTCATCTTCCTGGACAGACCTTCCTAATAAAAAGTGTGACAAAATCATACATTCCAAGAGATTGATGCATGGACCTAACTACAGAACACTTAATGGGATGAACGGCTTTCCATTCAAGTCACATGATCTAGAMAAACAGGAACCGAAGTTTTATTTCTATGTTGGTGAGCATAAGATAAACTTTTTATATAATGCAAGTCAGATTTTATCCTGTTACTTTTGCTCAGTGCTATGACATTTGTAAAAGTTTCCACTCTTCAGAGCATGGTTCCTTGTACATGTGTTAGACAGGACCTCACACCAGGACCAAGAAAATTCACCATTTCAATTAGAATTCAATTCTTAGGAGGTGTGTAAGATAATACAATAATGTAAGTGCCATGATTTAACCCTGGCTGGCAACCAAGTATCACACAGATGCTTACTCACTTCCCTTTCCCTTCCTTCCCAGTGACTGGGAGAAGAATCTGGAAAGAAAAAAAAAACCAAAAAAAACCTCTTGGACTGAGATAAGAACAGTTTAATAAAGGGGAAAAAAATAAACAACAATAACAATAATAATGCTAATAATAGGGAGAGAGTGAGATAAAACACAAGAAAAACAAGTCATGGACTGTACAATTGCTCACCACCCACCAACCAATGCCAAGCCTGTYCTCAAGCTGCAATTGGCTTATTCAGGGTAATTCCTCCAGTTTATKAACTGAACATGATGTTCTATGATACGGAATATCCCTTTGTGCAGATCAGCTGTTCTGGCCATGCTCCTTCCCAGGTTCTTGTGCAGCTCCTCACTGGAGCAGCGTGAGACATTGAAAAGTCCTGGATTGAGAGTCAACACTAACTTAAACACCAATGTGTAATCATCTTTATTCTCATAGTGGATCCAAACCATAATATAGKACCAGGCTTTAAGGGATTAACTCTCTCCCAGCTAAAACAAATGCAGTTAGTTTGCCATGTTAAAGAGGAATACAATTGTCTTTAGAATAAATATCAATTGCATTTTCCCCCTTCATTTGATTCGACACAGAACACTCAATTTTTTTCTGACAAAATTATGGCCAATGATTGTTCTCTGCGTTAGCAACAGAGCACAGATGGTAAAAACAGGGAAGGATACACTTAGAGACCTGACCTCTAGACCTCACTGTTGATATTTAAGCTCAGAGCAGACAATACCTCCTATACTGCAGTTTGTTTCCATGCCAGCCATGGACTGTAAGCTGTCARTTTGGATTCTGAAAGAGAATTGCAGAATGTTTCTTACTCCAATAATCCTACTGTTAATGTTTAACTGTAATATTATCTTCTCTTTCTACAGAAGTCGAAAGGACAACAGTGGTTCYTAATACCTGTTACAGAATTAGAGAAGTATCTCCTCTTGAAATAGAGATTTTSTCATTTCTCATCCTTTTTGTTATGACTATGTGAAAGGCACATTTCCTGTACTACTTCAGAGAGAGTCAGTGTGATTTGAATRAGAGCAAAGCCACAGCTTTCTACAGTGTTTGGAAATGCTTGCATAAGACAAATGATTAATACACTCTAGCACAGARAAAAAATGGAATTAAGGTTGTAATAATTTATTGCAGTTCTCTGAGAACATTTTTAGTACTTAAATACATTTCTGTTTCAAGATTAATTAAATTATGATTAGACTAATCTATTCCACTYAAGTCTTTCCTGCGAGTCTGTGGCCATTTAAGGGAAAATTAATATGTTTGTGTAAAAGTAACACATTAGGAGTGCAAAAGTTTATATGCAAGTTTTCTCTTTCTCATGCAGCAAAGAATAGATAATTGTTGATAAAATTTTGACAAGAGTTAATGAAATTTGTATGAGTTTCTAATTTGAAGTATATTAATGTGTCACAGTGGAAGTGCTCTTTAAATATTAAAATTCTGAAAATGTATTCAAAACTGTATGGTACATCTAAAAATAATTTTATCATCCAAAGTTAACGAGGAAGTTGTGTGCTATGGCACTCTAATTGTAATGTGTACTGTACTTTTCAGCCCTACAAGAGACTTAGGCCCAATCAGCTATCATAGGAGACAATTCCAGCTAAAAACCAGCTGCAAAAYACAGCATTTGATGGGAAAGCCCCAGGGAACAGCAGCAGAAAGGATTAAGCAGCAGTGTGGTACTACTGAGCCATAATTGTGGTGTTTTACTGAGAGCTTGAAGAACTTGTATCTTTTCCTTTTTCWGGTTTAACAAAATCACTTGTTTTCCTGCCAGCCAAAGGAGAAAAGTGCTGAGTGCATTGGAAAACTGGGGAATGGTCTGTTAATTGATTAGTAGGAAATGCTGGATCACCTATGAGCAGTGCTAAAAGATACAATTATTAAAAAAAAAAAAAAATCTTTAACATTTCAGTAAGAATGCTTCAGAAGACACAATTTTTTTTACTGTCTTAACAAGGTTGGCAGTTCTTATCTGCATCTCTTTCAAACTGCTTGGTGCTTCTGCATTGTGCTATGAAGGATATGCTCCACCAGACAGGATTTGCAAATTGAATCAACTCTATATGGGATTAAGATCAGTTTGCACACAGTTCAGCAAGCTTGTTTATACACATAAGGTTGCTGTTGAAAAGATTTTTACAGAGGCAGAGAGAAACAGAGGAGGACAAAGCTGCAAATTCAATTGGTGGGCTGTGAAGCTATGAGCGTGTTTAGGCACAATCCATTCTTAGGATTTTTATCAGGAAAAGAGTGGAAGACTCATATTCTTTCCCACAGTGTTTTGGGAAGTTTGGTTCTATCTAAGCAGAAAATATATTCCAGGCATACAGCCAAGACAGAGAATGGCAAAAGAGACAACCAAGGGGAAAATGAAGAGAGACTGTCAGAGTGCAGGGTCCAAGAGAGGGGAATTTAATTAGTGGCAAGCCATTATGTAAACATTTAGATGGAACTGGTGAATATTCAGAATTTAGTTTCTCATCAAAAAGTGAATAGGAAGTGACAGTTAGACTATCAACAGCTGCTGAACGGGCAGCTAGAGATAAGGAAAAAACATCTAGATAGAGAAGATAAGCATTAAATTAGAAGTTAAAAAACAATAATTGGTATGGGAACTATAATTGGTTTCTTAATATTTTTTCTGCCTTTCAGCTGGGAGCTGTTTTCCTTGGTGGAACAAGATAGTGAAACTAGCATTCTCCAAAATGTTCATTATTAAAGGAAAAATTTACAATGTGTGTGGAAGACATTACAAAACTTGTGATCAGATGCAGAAAGGAAGAAGTTCATTCTGATTTAGCAGCCATGGTAAGCACATAGTTGAAGTAAAGTAGGTATTTAACTGCTTTTACTAGCAAATATTTGTACAAATTCAGCACTTTTAAAGACATTTGGCTTTTAAGCACTTGTGACATGGATGCATTGGAGCTTTCTACTCATGCCAATGTACTGTTTTTTTGGTTTTTTTTTTTTTTTTTTTTTTTTTTTTTTTTTTTTTTTTTTTACAGTAGTAAACAATTCTATCAAATGCATCTATGTCAGTGAAAAATTCTTGATCTTGCATACATTGATTTATTTATGGGGGAAAATCTCCCTGCCTTCTCTCAGGGTTTTTTTTTTTTTTTTTCCATGACCCCACGTGTTCCATAATTTCCAAAATAGGAAGGCAATTCATTATCTCCCTCCAATTTATATTTCTTCTCGTTTATATTATAATTTTCTAAATATACCTTGTCATGTTATATACCTTGGTACCCAGATGCARGATGTCTACTGACTCTGTGATTCTTGCAAATAAATCACTGTTTCAAGAGTGCATGCTGCAAGGCCAGGTTTAATTAAAGCACTTAACATTTTTCAGTTATAGAATGTTTCAATAACATTGCTATGCAGAACAAAGCTGAGTAAATTGATTTCCAGAATTTAAGGAGTAGA
Organism: Malurus melanocephalus; assembly: GCF_030028575.1. Taxonomy (NCBI): domain Eukaryota; kingdom Metazoa; phylum Chordata; class Aves; order Passeriformes; family Maluridae; genus Malurus; species Malurus melanocephalus. Next base: position 1,835,755 of record NW_026623350.1, read on the forward strand.
TTATCGCTCCTCTACAGATTCCATAAATCTTGAGAGATAGAAAATCTATTAGAACAATCAAGACTTGGATAGACAAAAAATATCTAAGATCTAAAAATACGGCAATTTTATATAACTAACTGCTTCAGTTTACTAGTCTTCCTCACAACTATTGAGAAACAATATAAAATAACTCTTTACAGGAAATGTCCCTAAATGTTCCTCTTCACAGAAAATGTCCCTCCACCCTGTATTGGTGTCATGGTTTTACTTGGTCCAATTTTTGGTGGTGGGGGGATGGGACCAAGAAACCACAAAGATGGCTGCTGTGAGGAAGTTCTAGAAATTTTCTCTTTCTTCTCCAGCAAAAGGAGTCCTGCCCCCCTGTGTTTTAGAGCCAATCCATCATGGCTCTGAGGTTGATGGACAGGCTGCCCATCAGGCCTGGGCCAATTGCACAGGTTGGTTACACCTCTGTGATGACRTATTATCTAGTACTTAAGAAGAATTCAAAACAAGATAGGGGYGGCCGCCATGTAGCTTTAAGGTTGTTAGTATGTAGTTTTAGTATCATGCACTGGGGAAAAACAGAGCAGGAGATGTAATTAAAAAAAAAAAATGGAGACCGAAGATCACAGCAAGGAGAAGATCGGATGGGTGCTGTGCTGTGCTATGGTTCTTGAGCATGGAGAAAATAAGTGTTCTGGAAAAGGACTATTTCATCATTGAGAGAGATCTGAATAAAAAAAAGGAGAATGACCTTGCTCTGAGGGAAAAAAAAACCTGGCCTTGGGGACTGGACTAAACAGCCAAAAAGGGGGAAGAGGCTTGGCCCCCCCCCACGATGAGTTCTGCAGGGAGGGAGAGGTGCCCCCACTCAAGCAAATGAAGCTGTGTTCTGCCAGGAGATTTGTGATAGTGGTCTCATGCCGCTGAAACAACGCAGTTTGGCCTTGAAGGACAAATGTCTGTTTTTATTTTTCTTCTCCTTGTAAACTTGTCCCTATATCTTTGTTCACCTCCCCAGTGCGGTAGTATTCTTAGTAGTTTTTAGTAATAAATCTAGTTTGCAACTTAAGTTATTCAGCCTGTCTGACGATTTTGCTGGATCACATATGTATCTTTCTCCCAATTATGTTATGTTATCTGAAAGCCATAAATTTTCGTGTTAATTGGGCTTTTGCTCTCCCTTCTTCCTCTTCGTTGGGGGGACGGGAGAGAATATCATGGGTGCAGTGCTTTTGGCTTTCAGCACAGTCTAAACCACSACATTTTCTGGTGCATTGGCCGGGAAATTGGGAAAAATCAGGTTTTAAACCCACGACAATTGGTGTGGGTTACTCCTCCCCAGGTGCAGAACTGGGCATTTTCTTCTGTCAAACTTCACAAGATTACTCTGTCTAATTCTCCTGTCTGACCTGATTCCTTTGAATGGCAGCAAGATCTTCTAATGAATCAGCCACAGTCCCTACTCTCCATTTGGTGTTCTCTGTAAACTTGGTGAGGATGCACTTTGTTCAATCATCCAGCTCATAAATGAGGATGTAAAACAGTATTTGCCCTGATATCACCCCCTTGGGTGAGTGGTCTCCAGCTGCACTTTGTGTTGTTCACMATCCTTTGAGCCTGAAAGTTCAGACAGCTTTCAATCCACCTCACTGTCAGTTTATCCATCCCATACACAAATAATTCTCTTTTTTCCCCCCAATTTTTAATAGGAACAAGAGGAACAGCAATAATAAAGAATTTAAACATCCTTACATTTGTACCTACCTTATGATAGTGCAAACTTTTAAAGTTTATTCCACTGTCCAATGTACTTGATTCCCAGCTCACCCTTTCCCTTGTATATCTGTAGAGCAATGATGATTTCAACCATKCTCTCAATGCTAACATTGAATTTTGCAACCAGTTTTGCTCTAGAGGGAATATGAATATCTGTTTTACAAATTCTTTCATTCTTTGGTCTATAATTATTCAGTAAGGGAGTTCTTTTGCTACTTTAGATCAGATATATAAAGACTGTTTGTGGTGCACATTGTGAATTACATATGTCAAAATGTGTATCATGAAGAAGAGCTGTAATTTAAATTATCCTGGTTTTGAGGCTATCATTTAGCAATTCCTGGCAGAAAGTCATGAGGCATTTAGCATCTTGAATAAATAATGCAGCAGACTTCCTTTAAAACACACTGATCTGTGTAAACAAATATTCCACTACCAGGAAGAGCAAGCACCTACTTKCTCTGTTCCTTATATAATCAGATATCTTTCTATCAGAAATAAAATTATCTGCATAACCACAAAACTCAATAAAGCCAAACTCATACMCTATTGTGGATCCTTTCATAGTTTGCACTTGTCATCCCACCCTAAATATTCTTTTTTTCTTTCCTCTTCTCCTTATTCCTTGGCAGTTATTCATTTCCTCCTCACTGTGTTGWCATCCAAACATGAAGGAATTTTCAYACTGGCAAAACCCCTTAGARGTTGTTCTTCATGTGCTTATGAGTAAAATAGGAAATAAAAACCAGCCAGATGGAATCCTTTGATTCAGTTAATTTAATTTCTGGTTAATTAAGAATATTTAGCTGACCCAAGGATGAAGAAAATAATTTTTATCTGCCATCTAAAAAAAAAAAAAAAGGGTGAATTATCATTATGCTTGCAATTTTGGATAGATTCAAACATATATTCTAAGCTTTCTTAAGATAGTTTACAGGCAGAATGAGAATGTCAGAATGCCTGTTTAAATGATTGGGATCACTTGTGATAGTGCAGTGCTGGGAAGCGTCACACAACAAATGCACAGGACTGAAAACAAAGGAAGGTACTGAATAAGCTTTCTGCAGCAATCAATAACCACAAACACCAGGAATGTACATGCAACTACTATGGCACACTAAACTTCTAACAATTGGATTAGAAATGAAAACAAAAAATGACACAGAATAGGAATAGATGTAAACTATTGGCTCTAAACTACTAAGGAGAAAAAAAGAACTTCAGCAGTGCAGCTGCAAAAATTTAAGGGCACATGCAACAAGGACAAAAGACCACCAAGGATCCTTGCAGAAGGACGTTTACTTTTTTACTGTTCATTTGGGACCAGTATTGTAGAATTATGTGTAGAGAAGAAGCTGTAAGAGAAATGGCAAATTTTTTTGAAGATCTACTGATAAAATATCAGTGGACCATRGAAGACAAACTGTCAGAAGACAGGCAGCTTTTGGGAAAGCTATTGTGTTCAAACTTATGTCTAACTAGAAGGAATATGTACAGTGAAAGTTATCAATTAAATTGGCAATTAAAGAATTTGGTAATACTAGGATAAAAAATTAATGTTGAAAGAACCAAGAAAAGTACTGTGTTTTTACTCCTAAATCAAGGAAATGGGAGAGATAGTGGGATTTCTTGTCTTTATTTTCCTTTTACTCATGATTCTGTTAAATTATTGTTGTCATATGGAGAGAAAAAAATGAGCACAGACGTCTAGGAAGACACAGAGATTTTGAAAGTTTTGTGTAGACATGTTTTGTGAATGCCATTCCTTCCTCTTTGAAAATGCAGACCAAATAATGTTTTTTTGACAATTAGGTGCTTATAGGAAGACAAAAAAMCATATATTTTCAGTGAAAGCTAGGGGAAGTATTTTTCTTGAACTTGGTTTGAGATAGGAACATTAGTRCCTTATGTTTACTTATTTATTTGTTGTTTCACTGAGATATTCCAAATATGCTACTGTCTTTACAACAACTGCAAATTACATTTGCAATAAAATTTTAGCATGATTCAGTTTTGCATGTATGTGTATATGTATGCCTTTACTTTCAAGTTTAGTTTCCAAGACATAGATAATAAATGAAGCATTTACTTTCATAATTGGAAGCAATATTATAAAATAAATGAGATATTGGTTAATCTGTAGTGTTTGGTATACATTTAATCATGACCAATATAAGAATCTTACTATTTATGTTGAAGTTTTGAGAACAAAACTGCGAGAAACATAACAACAGGATTAGAAAACATCAATTATTTCTTTGGCAAATGCTGTGTTGAAGAAAATGTTATTTTAAGGCAAAGGCATTTATTATTAAATATAAGTTTAAATGAGAACTGACCTATGAAAAATAACTGCAATCTTGCTGAAATCACATATAGTTAAAAATCTGCCAGTGTTTTAACCTTGTTTATAGGATCCACTGTCTATATAAAAGAGCTCCATGGGTTGAAATCTGTTTWTTTACTCTATTAGCTCTGTGGTAATTCTGTGGGAAAAAGGACAATTTTCCTTGGGGTTCTTATATCAGTTCCATCAGAAACAATAGCTATTTTTCTGTTGTCTCAAGTTGAACATGATGGAGATATTGAAGAGATGTGAAATTTTACTCTTAATTTTGATCCTCTTTCCAATGAGGTCAATCAGGATTGCGTCTGGGTCTGTTAAAGAAATGAGTCCACATGGAGTGTTTYGGAAAATCATATATTTTCTCCATCATTCATGTAGTTAACTATGCTCTAAGGTATAATGAAGTAACACAGGGGTCAAGATAATCTAAATTCTRCTTAAACTGAAGTAGCATTTTGTTTGTTTTCTAATATATGAGAAGACAGTTTACCATATGAAAGAGAGGGAGAAAGATGGAGAGGACTGGTGAAGAGGAAATAATATTGGTATGCAGACAACTGAAGAGAAGCTGTAARGTACTTCCCAGCTTGTGCTGACCATGAGAAAGAGTTTTGAAAGAAATGAGAATCTGCTGAGTCTGACTCTGACACACTCTCCTGTGGTAGCTCAGTTCTMCTTGCCTAAAAGGTGTGTAAACCCATGTTCATCAGAAGGTCAGTCAGGAAAMTCAATATAGCTCAATATATATAACTTATATAAAGAAAGATGTCCTACAAATAGTTTAGAATGGCTGTCCCTTAGTTTATGAATTTGATGTGTAAAAGTCAWGACCTTACTTGTAAGAGATGCATTTTTTAAAGTGTACATGATATTTTACATATAGTGGCTATACTTCATTTATTGCCCTCTTGTTCTTCCCATCGAATTTCAAGTATCATGGAGCATAGAATAATAGTATGATCTAATAATTTAGATCAAAAAAAGGCCTTTAGGATCATTGAGTCCAACTCTTAACCCAGCACTTCCACGTCTACCACTAAACCACGTCACTAAGGRTGACATCTWCATGTGTTTTAAATACTTCCAGGGATGGTGACTCAAMCATTTCCCTGAGCAGCCTGTTCCAGAGCTTGACACTGCAGGCAATAAAGGGTAATCCTCCTTTTCTTTTGCAATAAAGACAAATCTGACAAGAAGAGGAGTTCTTGAAGTAATTTTTCTCTCATTCTGAGCAGAAGCCTCAAATGGTGCTGAAGGAAATTTGAAAATGGTAAGACTTTGTGAAAACTAGAGTCAGGAAATCAAACTTGACCTAAAGTGAAGGTTTAAAATAGATTTTTGTGGGATTTAGAAAATATCCACTGTAATTTGCTATCAGCTGTGTTACAGATATTGTTTTGCTTTCCAATACTTCTAGATAATGGAAAATCTAAGTATTCCTAATATCATATTTAGAGGAATACAAATTGAGTGAGGTTAGAATATTACTTCATTTGTTTAACTTGAAATCACAAGCTTAAACCTTGTATTAAAAATACAAAGAATTGCACGAAATGCCCTATCCTATAGGTATATATCCAATATACCTAATATTGGTATATTGTCAAGATTGAGTATATTTGAKTTGGTTCACTGCTCTTTGGGATGCAAGAGAAGCATAAAACACATGGGATTTTAATATATGCCAGAATTGTAAGTACTTTGTGAAATGAGGGAAAAAGCATCTGAGTAAAATGAGCAGGTGAAATTATTGAAAGCAGAGTTTGACCAAAACTGTATAGGACTTTTTCAGCAAGTAGATCTGAGTGAGAATCAATACAAAAATAAATACTTTTTAAAAATCTTTCTTTTTCCTATTTCAAACTTTTAGTTTACAAATCCTATAAAATCAAACTTCCCTTCTAAAAGCTGGCAGAATTTTATTCCTTCAGTTCAATGTTGCCTCTTCAAGCACCMGAAATGTGCCTTTTGCCTTTGCTGGACTCTGACCAGTGACTGTTCATTGCCTTTTCATGTCAATGTTTTCACTCTGAATTGCCATTGCTCTTTAGTCTAATGACAGCTTGGGCAATTCCAGACCCTCAAGTTGAAGGAAGATGAGACAAACACATCTAAGGTGATCCAGCACAGAAATAGCATGGGTAGCATGAGTTTAACACATGGTCTTGTGTTTGAATTTCACCAGTTCAAATTAATGGTCTCAAAACATCAAAACAACCTTTATCTTTTTTTTTTTTTTTTTTTTTTTTTTTTTTTTTTTTTTTTTTTTTTTTTTTTTTTTTTTTTTTTTTTTTTTTTTTTGAAACAAAGCAATCAAGAGTAAGTTTGGGGCAGAATCACAAAAGCACATAGCAAAGCATTTTGTTATTTCTGAGAAATGAGAATAATTTTATTTGACTCAATTGAACACTTCATAAGGCATTAATTTTTTGGTTTGGATCACTGCATTCACAAATATCCCAGATATTTAGTCAGTAAAAGAGGAGACTTAAGGCTTTTGCCTTCCAACTGTTAGGGCTTTCTTCACTTAAATTACACTTCTTCAGAAAACTGCATTTAGCCTGGCTCAGAAAGAAAATARATAAATGTAACCCTACAAGGAATAGGTTTAATAGAATAAGTTCCAAAATCAGCCTGGTAAACTGGACTAGTACTGCCTGCAAAATGAGATGTTTAGATTAATTTAAGGTGCATTAAATCTTTAACTCTGTTAATGRTTTCAAGTTCAGATAGTATTTTCTACTGACTACATACGATTCAAGTTAACAGGGYAGAAATTAAACTATGGAAACTATGCAAATTGAGGAACAGATCTGCTTACCCCAAACAAGATTAATTCAAGAAAAAATGAATAACATCTTGAGGGAGGATAATATTGAAATAGAATAGATTTAGGATGAGCTCAGTAATCTGGGAAAGTCTTCACCAAAAGTATTTGCTTTAAAAGTCTCAGGAAASAGAATTTATATCTAGATTCAAGTGAGAAAGATTCTGAGTATTTATTTCATACAAAATTTATTCTTTTCAACTGCACTGTTCAGTACTCGGCTTACAGAGCTTAAATATTACTTAGGTTTTGGGCTAATGTAAGCAATTAATTCATAGCTAATAATGTATTTGATGAATTTTAATCTCTTAAGTGCATGAATTTTCAATGAGCAGGCTATGATTTTTGTCTAATTTATTCAGCATTTGAAATTATTATCCAATAACTTTGTTTTGATAATTGGATGGTAAATGGCTTGGAAGCAAATAGTTTAAAAATATGTAAGTTTACCATGTGGACTTGAATAGAACTTTTTCTATACAGCCCAATCCTCTACCTAAAGAGCTCTAGTTCTTGTCAGGAGAAACAAAAATATAGATTAAAATCTTTTTAGTTGGTGCACATTCAGAGATTTCTGTTGCTCCTTCAATTCAATGTTCAGCTCCAAATTTTTTACTGAACTTTCTGATATACCTCAGCCAACAAGCAGATCTTTGAAATTTTGGTAATAATTAAATTCCTTTTTGCTGTGAAATAGCTAGGGGATAGTGGGAATTTTATGGAACCCACAAAGATGACTTRAAAGATAACATAGTGTATCTCCAACAAAACCAGCTCTTGGAAAGTTATCTAAAGCATCTCTTGTCCATGCACCTTATTTTATTTTTTCTGAAAAATAGACCACAAAAATAATTCATTTTATGATGATAGAAATTATAATCTCTCTCCATATAGAGTGAGATATTTTACCTGTTTGAAGAATTTTCATTTAAACATATTTTTYATTTGAATATCAAGTAACTGAATACTTTAAATTATGAGGGTTTTTTCGTGACTTTTTCACATATGGAAACATKAAACAATTTCTTCCATGAAGGGATATCTTGTTTTGTCAGTACCTGTTCCAGTTCCCTCACTGTCCTCAATATTCCCTCTCTGTGTTTTCATGACAGCATGCCTCTGTTGAGAAAAAACAGGTCAGAATTGTTCTTATGTCTCAACAGACAAAGGATCCCAGACCAGATGTCTCCTCCTGAGACCTCCAATCTAGTGCTCAATGCACACATGYAAAAGTGAGTTCTCTGCAAAACACAGTAGCCATCCTGTTTCTTTTATCAAAAGCTTAGAGGTGTGACACAGAAATCTAAATTGCTGTGGAGTGAATAGATCTTTCACAGCTCACAGGAGCTACTGCAAATAGGAAAAAAAACCCCAACCAACAATGGCACTTTCATCCATGTTTCAGAAGGAGTAATTCTGCTTTTTTTTTCTTTTTATTTTAAATAAATATTAAATCAGACCCCTCTTTTTGATGAAACATTCCAAGGTCTTTATTTTAATGTCTCAGATCTTTTTTTCTGCAACATAATTGACCTAGCCAAGTATACCTTTTGCTCAGAGTGCTACTTTCTGTAACTTTGATTAGAATTGCTTTTCATGAAGGGTTATTAAAACTCATGTTTTTATAAAATAATTTAAAAATTACCTATTGTGAAATTAAGCCCTAAAGCATCTAATGCACTCAGTGAAACTGGCTCCTGATCAAGAGGTGTTGAGTCTGTTCCTGTAAAAGATAGATTAAGGGCATTTTGTGGATTATATTATAATATTAAAAATTCAAATATTAAAAATTCAAATATTAAAAATTCAAATATTAAATTACATTTTTATATGTATGTTGATATATAATATGTATTAACTTGAAAAAATCAAGTAAATTATTTAATTGTTTCAGTTATATCTTTTTCATCACTCCTTCCTTCGACATGACATCCAGTGAAAGAAGCAGGGAGATGTTTTTATTGTTATCTGACAATTTGAACAAAAACATTAAAATTTRTTTACTGATCTACTTCTCATGCTGTTATTCGTAGAGGCTGCATTGATTTTCTTTTCTTTTTCCATGGAAATCATGGAATTCAGCTGTACAATCTTTAGCCTGTACAATCTTCAGCTCTTTTCTCCTTCCCTCTCAGAGTAGCTCTGTGGAGAAATCAATGCGCCAGATAATCCCACATTGTATCAAAGCCCTTTGGGATGCTGCAGATTAATGTTCAGCATCTTCAACTGTTATTCCAGGTAAGTAACACTTTACTCACTTTCTCTATACTTAAACTCTTGCGAAGCCTTTCCTGACTTGCCTCTGTGCTATACATGCAATAGTTACAATGAGCAAAATTGAATGAGAGGCTATTTTGATCAAAAAGAGCAGTAAAAGAGTCAAGTTGTCCTTTTCTGATGATTGAAGCATATCTTTATGAAAGACCTGAATGGGATTTCTGCAAAATTCCATTATTCATTTCAGTGCAATAATACAATCGCTGTGTGAAGCCAGCAATCAATAGTTTAGCATACAGCTTTGATGAACTGTTTCTTCCAGCTTCCAATTTATCCCTTAAAGGGGAGCTTTGTCTGTGCAGTTCACTGTGCTCAACTAATACACCAATTAGCTGCTGTGACAAGGTTCTGCATTATCAAAAATCAAAGCTTTCCATAGAGAATAATATTCTTAGTGTAGAAAGTTGGTCGGGGAGGAACTCCATGAAAGACCAAGGATATCTATGCATAATATTACTCTCAATGTAGATTATTCACATTAAATRAAGACAGGAAGAGCATAGCCTCTGGACAGGACAGCAGTATCTTTTGAATCAAGCTGCTGACAAAAACCCACTTGAAATGTTTAAATGATTAATGCTAAATACTGCACACTGTGATCTCTTTCAWAAAAAGAGATTTTTGCATCCCAGGATTTTTGTTGAGAAAGTGGTCTGAGTTATTAGAGAATTGATAAGGTCAGTTGGATTTATATCTTTAATTATATTTTAGTTAATAATTCTGTTATTGCAGTGTTTTTTAATGCAGTCACTCCAGATTTTTAAATACTRTTATGCTTCAACTAAAGAAACAGATGCAGAAGTTGCAGTTTTTGCGTTGTTGAGGGTGTTGAGCTCAGTCCACACTATTTCTCTCTGCTTTTCATTTCCCATCCCACTTTTCCACTGCTGGATGGAAATTTCCACAGGCTGCATTTCCACAGGCTGCTTTCCTTTGGGATAAACTTGCTTCAGTCTGGTGTCTCCATGTGATCCAAGAAATATCCACCTACTCCAGTGTGTGCTCCTCCCTGACCTGCAAGGATGACATCCTCCCCGTCTTTCTTCACTGACTTTGGTGTCTCAAGCTTATTTCCTTCTCACTTTTCACTGCCCTCTGGTGTTTTTACCCTTTCTTAATGTTTTCCCAGACATTCCATCAGCTTGGCTGAGGGGCTAGGCCATGTGCTGTGGAGGGTCTGATGCAGAGCTGTCAGGATCTGGCCATGTCCAGCATGGARCAGTCCCTTGGCTCCTTCTCAGAGGTCACCAAGCAGCTCCTTCCACTGCCAACACCCTGGCACAGGACAATGCTGTGCACACATTCATGCTGACTACTAAACTGCCTTCTCAGGGAGCAATGCTGTAAATCTGATGCTGTGGTCAAGAAAGATTGATRCAAGCCTCAAAGATGTTACAGAGAACTCAAAATAAGCTTTTCYAACCAACATCTGCCTCCTTCTTTCTATTCTATATAGGAAAGATCTGGCACAAATTGCCAGCATATGGAAAATCAGAGCAGTGTTCATGAGTTGCTATTTTTAAATTGGAAGAAGCTTTTCTCCTTTCCCCTGTTTGGCAGACTTCCTCAGTTTTGTGGTATTTATCTTCTGATGCACAAAAATAGGTGATTAACAGGAGCAGAATATGACAATCCATATCACTGTGTGATCACACAAAAAAATCAGARTATTTCTAACACAGAGGGCTTGGGCTAAAATTTGACCTGTGCTCATATTAACAGGGATAAAATTAACAGGGTTAGTTACTCATTTCTGTTTTTATGGTCTGAAATCTGACCAGGTTAATATAGAGTATGTTTGGTTTGGGTGTCTTTGTTATGCCTTTCATGCCAGCAAGTTTTGGAGTTGACTGAAGATGACTGTTTCACGAGCTGACTTTTGACTTCATGTATTCCCAACAGATAAATACTTGGCAGGTTACCCAGGGAAGGGAATCTGCTTTCCATGAAAACTGGAATAAATCACTGACAGATGGCATATCTAATGATGAAATGAAGGAAAACTGTTTGTTGGGAAATATGATTCTGAAGATTTCCCATTGTCAACACACACACAACTGGAGAAGGGCTGCTTGACTTGCTTAAAAATTTCCCACATGTTTGGTATATCCAGGAYTGGAAAACATGTTTTGACTCTGATGAGTAACTTTTCTTAATAGATTCTGGACAATTTACAAAATCATTGTCTTTCCTCAATATAAAATGGAGGTCAAGTGCTATCATTCTTTTTCAATGTCTATTTAATTGCCTGGACAGTTTGCAGTAAATTTCTTTTTCCTGGTCCTTGGTTGTTTGAAGTATAAGACTATTTTATGGAATATGTGGTGTTATATGTGGGCTTATACGGACCGACATAAGACTTTTTGAAAGGAAATTTTAATTTTGAAAGGAAAAATACTTTGAATTGCACTTGAAGCAGAAGCTTTACTTGTAGCTTCCAACAGAATAAAATGTGTGATTTATTTCAGATAATAGGTCAAGGACTYATACTTTAAACATTCAAGACATAACCAGTTTTCCTAAATTTTCCTTGGTCTCTCAGAGATTCTGATGTCTGTGTTAATTTTCTATTATTTAATGCTTGTCCATGGTAAACTTAAGGCATCCAAAATATTTTTATTCCGTGAGAACCAAAAATATCAGGGTCAAACATTCTGTTAAGATGACAAAGAGAACAARGTCACAGCTTTCTTTTTTATCTTCAGGCTTCCAACATACTAGCAAACTGTTTTTCCAATGTCTTGACCTGCTTTGCACTTGTACAAGTAGGATTAAAAGACTGGAGAAAGTGATTTTATACAGGTGTGTATATTTATTGAAAATATGAAGCCAAACTGGGGATCTGTTTTGCATTTCTTCTATGTTAAAGGGTAATATTTAAACAATTTGTAGCTCAGACATTATTGAAATTATTTCTAAACTTTTGTAAAAATGTATTTATCAAGTAAAACCAATAAAAAATCTCTGCTGTTGGTGCACTAACCCATGGATCAGTCTAATTTGATAACTTACTTGTTCAACTTAAACAAAATTACTTCACTTAAATCCACTTATAAGATTTCTACCAACWTAACCAGATCAGTTTCAATATAGATTTTGTTAGATTGGTACAACTTTTTAATGTACACACACAAAGAGATATCTATGTGCAGAAATTTGAGGAGAATATTATTAAGAAGTATGTTTTATTCTGAATTATAATTCAGATATCTCTATATATTTCTTGTGAATTTCACCCCTGGCTCACATAAGATGACAAAGTGGATATTTGTTCAGATTAGAATTATATTTATGATTCTTTAAAATTTCAAGGGAAGGATTTAACTCCAAAATAAATCACTGAGGTACTTTTAAAGGCAGGCAATTGGATTGGGTACAAGGTGTTTTAGAGAATATATAAAAATTAAATTACATGGGAAATTGCAAGTGAAATAAATTTGCAGACGTCTGAAAAACAGAAGGTTGCCTAACAATTCCCCAAGTTTACTAATCACCTCGTCTAAGATATGCATTGTTCCTTGGGAAAAAAACCGAAACAGAAGTGTCAGCCAGTCTGGTTGCAGCACATGGATAGGGCTGTGTTTGAAAGCCTTGATGAAGGTGAGAAGGGTGAAGCACAGTCTCATGTGCTCTCAGGACAGCTCTGAAGACTCTTCACATCCCTGGATACAACACATTAATTTGTGTTTTCACAGTARAAAATCCATCCTGTCTTTCCACCAGGGTTAGAAGAGGGAGCCTTGAAGTCTTGGCTGTCATTAAGGCTTGGCTTGATTCACCAGACTGACACTGTAACACACTATTGGATGAAAACAATTTACAAATGCAAAATTTTGATCCAAAGAGAAAACTAATGATATTAAAAATTCAGAATTAATGAGATCCTTCAGAAGTCAAAGTACCATTAGTGCATGCTGAAACATTATTTAAACTGTTTGAGAAATACATACTTTTATAGCACATTTTTTCACATCGCGTTGGTTAAATCAATCAAAATGATATCTCTGTATGGATGAATTGCTTCTTCTCTTGCCTGAAATTGTTTGGGATTACTGAAGCTTCGGGAGACTTTTTTTTTTTTCTCATTTCCATGTACTTAAAACCAGGATGAACAGAAATAGTGGCAGAGACCTATAGCATTCACCACATGCCCTCTCCCAGCTGACTGCTTACTTTGAAACCATTCCCAGCACTGCTGRTTATGCCCTTTAAGCAAACTGAAAAAGCAGCAATGCCTGCACTTCCTCAAGAGCTACTTCACTGTATGATCCTTTTATTCCAATAAAGATACAAGAAAAATACAAAACAAGGGGAAAAGAGACAGAAAGATGGAGTTTTACTTTCCACCTGAGTKCATATACTTTCTCCTCGCTTATTTTTCGAAATACTTTTCTTGTTTTACCTGAAAGTGATCATCCAGAAATAAAAGTTAAATAAAACTTTAATAGGTCACAGAAACTGTCAGAAGCCAGTCTTTCTGCTGTCCAGTGTTTGCTATTGAAGTCCACAGTGCCCATGGTTTGCATGTCAGAATGCCCYGCTGGCTCTCCAGAGCACAGCAGCAGGTGGAGCAGAAGGAGAGTGTGACTTAGTAAAGGCAAAARGCAAACAAAGCTGATCGGTCTAATTTTAAGCTCACAAGAACTGAAAATGTTTCTTTTAAATATAGAGCTTTAAGTTTCTGGGAGCATAAAGGATCCATTCAATTTTAAGAACTGATAGAAAAGTTCACCATTTCTAAACAAATTGTTGTTATTGTTGTTGTAAAGGATGTATATATGAAATACATTAAATACAGCACTGTTTAGACTCTTCCTTTGAATAATGGACCTGACTATTTGCATATTTGCWATTGATTTCCATCCATTTGCAGCCTCAGAAAAATCTACAGGATTTATAATATCTAATGATTTTTTGTAAGTTTTTGGCATTTTCAAGGAAATACACATGCAGAAAAAAACCACTTAGAAAAATAAAAAAAAATTCTGAACAGTAAATTTCTTATTCTTTGTTTACATATGGCAACTTTTCCACCACCATTGTGTTAAAGAATTCAGTTGTGTAAACACTTTCACTATTATTTTTAAAATGTTCAAATTATGCAGGACTTTTAAGCTATTTTTTTATATATTTACTCTATTTTCACAAAAGGAACATTCTGTAAAAAGTTAATTGGTACTACCCTTGAATAAAGTGTTACATCTTTTTCCAAATTAARCTCTCATAATAAAAATTTGCTGTCTGAAAATCACTCAGCTTTGCTTTTTTATATCACTCTGTCCTTATGAATGGCTAAGGATAAAGTAGGACATAGGCAATACTAAGAACACTGGCTGGTATCAYTATATATGTGAATTTCACCTATCTAAAATCTTTGGTTTATGCCAAGGAAAATTATTTTATAGGGATTACAGAGCYACACAAATGTGTGTATGTGCCAACATTCCTACCCTCACATACCACTTGTTCSATTGATCTTAAAATACATTTCAGTGAAACCCTGGATATGCTTGTGCACAATATAATTTTCCATATTTTTAGTAGTAATGAACCCATGATATTTCTTCCTCAAAACCTTGTTTTAATTAAAAATTTTTATTTAGCTGTGGATTGTTATTTAGCTAAGAGGTATTACTTCCAAGGGTTTGCTCTTCCCTCCAAAGGAGAGAAATGCCATACATAAAAAACACCCATATGTGATCTTCCACCTGAGCAAAATTCATGCCCACATGGTCTGAAAATACTAGCACATTGACATCTTTAAACTCTGTTCTTGCTGTAGTGCTGAATAAATTGGGATTTTAGCCTTCAATACTCTTAACACCTAAATTTCTGAGCTTCTTATACAATATTGGACAGTTATTTTATAAACTGCTGTGTAAATTAAACCAAAATAAACTTAAAAAAAAATCTCCACTATGATTTATATGCCACTATGAGTTATAATAGCTCAACTATTTACAATACTTGGATCAAGTCCAGAGGAACCTCATATAGACATTACTGAAGGCATTAAAGTATTGACTGTTGTAGTTAAGCTTCAGAACAAAATACTGAGTATCACACAGAGCAAAATGAAATGGTTTCAAAATGGAGTTGAGGATAAGGGCAGGATTTAATACTTCAATGTCAAAACATTTTCATACAAGTTGCAATAACTGAGAAAGGAGTCTTTAAATCTAAGGAAGTAACGATTTCCATTTTAAGGAAAGCCCCAACATTATAAGAAAGGTACATACAATCAAGATTCTAACTTCCCCTTAACTCTGGTTTGTTAGGCTGTAACAGAATAACATCCCAGACACTGTACACTCATGTACTTTTTTAATTTTTAAAGGTATATATTATTCCTTTAGGGGATAATGAAAGCTGTCTCACTATCTCATGTACCACTTGATTTCTGCAGCACTGCTTTTGTTTAGAAATGCCATGCTGTGGGGATGCTTCTCAAAGCAATGTGTAGATAGAAACACTTTAAAATACATCTGCTATTCTCTTAGCTGTCCAGTAATTCAACTTTTCAACATAAAGGAACCAATTTCTTTCACATCATTAAAAGCAACAGAACATTTTTACATGCRCACTACTTAGAGAGTAATCTATATGCAAGGAAATCCTCAAGGTCAGTTGATTGCATTAATTTTATGTCACAATAGAAAGGTAACTACTTCAGAATTATTCCTGCTCTTGTTTTTAAATGTACTTTCTATGCTCACAGACATTCAATACAATGAAAGCCAGTCATTAGTTTTATTGCAACCTACTTTCTAAGGATGTTATTTATTAAAAGATTCATAATAATTTTAACTCTGTAAAAAAGTCAACAGATTTYATTAATTCGTATGTAATATAAATCAGAAAAAAATGGCAGATAGGACAGAGGTTCTGTTTTGAACCTTCAGTTCTGACTTTTTTCTACTTTGTGAATTTACAGCTTATTTGAAAATATTGAAAAGGTTTGTTCTGCCCTCAAAGTGTGGATTAGAAATTTTAGGGAAGACCTAATATGTTCTTCTAGCCTTTCCTTTGGTGATAAAACAGCATAGTACTACTACTCTTCAGTACAAATCAAAATGTCAAATGTAAAGCATCTCTGTAAATGAAGTTTCATGTCTCCACTTAATTTTTGTCTTGTTTGTTCTTTTAGCTTGTGCAGTGAACTGCACAAACATACATTTTGTACAGGTTAAATCACCTGATTAAAGCCAACATAGAGCTGTTTTGTATTGTCTCACTGAAGCATAAATTTTCAGATAAAGGAAAAGTTTGGTTTATGTACCTTGACTTTCTGTATCCTTAAAACCAGGATACACAGGATTCATTTGTGTGTGAATGTGTGTACCCCTGTGATATCCATGGCAAGATTTCAAGCAAGTGAAAGCCAATATGTGAGTTTTGAGAGAAATACCTATTTATTTTCCTGCTGCTCTAGTTTCTGCTACTTTGTCTTTTTCATCACAGCATTCAGTCCCACAGAGCACAACATCACCTTTAACAGACCGCTGAGTGACTAGATAACAGCATGAGCCAATTTAAAATCAATCAGTTCTATGTCTGACCATGCTCCCTTCTCTTCTTCATCTGCTTCTCATGGGCAAAGGTCTAGCTAAATTATGGCAGCAGCTGGCAGGGAATGAGGAACAAGTTTCTTTAATGATGAAACTGAGACAGCAGTTTAAAACAGACCAAGAAGTTCCCTCTGTGGGTTTGAAACAAGAGCACCAGCAACGGATGCAGATCCACAGGCACATTAGCTGAAGGGGACTGACCTTTTGGTATCCTAGGAGGAAGTTCTTTCAMAATAGGGACTCTTTTATTAGTGATACATCACTGTCAGAAGAGGAAAGTGCTCAAGATGACACTTCTGTAAGCCTCCTTATGTTCGCAAAAGGCAGCATTAGTCATTGCTATTTTCTGTTTAGTGGTGTGCAGAAATAATGACTGTTCCTCCTCATAGGTGTTCCCACATTCCCCTTGTGCTGTGACTATCTGAATTTATTCTTCTTGCAGACTTCACAGAAGAAATTATACCTGAAAGTACTGCAGTGGGCAGAGATTCTGGGCGGCCAAACAGCCAGGGATTTGCTTGCTCAGAGATGCAAGGAGGCAGTTGTGAAGGAAAGCAGCAGGAAATGACAGAAGTGAGGTTGAATGAAACTGCAAACTGCCATTTTGCAAAAGTGAAAAGAAACAGAGTATTAATCCAAGATATGGGGCATTGGCATATGTGTACCTACTTTGCTGCACATCTGCATTTTGATCTGCGTTTCCCATACCATGATTAAGTCATGCAACCATTAGTTGTCATAAACTGGATTTGACTGATAGTTTGGAGAGATCACTTTGACTCGGAAGATCTAGCTCGATTTTGAAAATGTGATGCATTTGAACCCTCATTTTTCAATGGACATATGTGTCTGTGTATTGTTCTAATATATGACATTCTTACAAATACTAATGTATAATACCAATTTAGTTGAAAATATTGTAGTTGATAAGCTATAATTCCTGGTATTCATTTATGTTAAGTGGTGATAGACTTGTCAGGGGACTACACAGACCTYTTGTTTGTGCTTCCACATGATTCAAGTAACTTGGTCTCAGCAGAATAAACATCTATCTGGGAATAGAAAGAAGACAGCAGAATAAAACAGTTTTGCTGAAACTAAAAGTTTTCAGTTTTTTTTTAAAACCAAGGCTTAACTCACTGAAGTTTTTGTCAAAAGAGATTTAAAATATATATTGCATTTTTAACTTTATTTTTGTAGTGTCGGATTAGAGAATGTTTGGGTTGGGAAGGACAATAGAGCTGGAAAGGACCTAAAGAAGCTGGAACATTAAATTGGATTTCGCACCAAATTAATCAAGACTAGAACTGTTGCAGATATGTTTGCAGAGGAAGCCCAGGTGAGCAAGGTAATGTCCTTGAGGTTATTGTCCTTCTAGAGCACAAAAAGCTCAAGAACTCCTGGTTCTTTATGCATTGCAGCACACTGATGTCAATAACCTGTCATTAGCTTTATGATATTTATGGCAATTATCTGAAGCAACAGAAGCCAAAGAGTTAAAATTTTTCAGTCCTGGTGTGAACAAATTACATATATGATAGTGTTGGTTTTGGCTGGGGTGGAGTTAATAATTTTCTTCACAGTGGCTGGTATGGAGCTGTGTTTTGGATTTGTTCTGAGTACAGAGTTGATAATACAGAGATATTTTTGTTATTGCTGAGCAGGGCTTACACAGAGCAAAGGCCTTTTCCATCTTTAATAAGTTCTGGGGAGGAAGTTGGGGGTGCCTGGGAGGTTGGGATGAGGCACAGCTGGGACAGGTGACCCCAACTGACCAAAGGGATTTCCCACCTTTTATCTTTCCAGTTCTGTCCTGCTGGCAGGGCAGTGAGCAGGCAGCTGTGTGGTACTTGGTTACTGGMTGGGGTTAAATCACAACAATGGTGTATTATGATGACATCCCCTTTTTCTAAAGTTTATTCTTTAAAACAGAAGGAAAATGGATGTTTTATTCAGTATTAATATGCATTCATTGCATAGAAAAGATGTCCTCAAAATTTAGATATTGACCCCTTACAACATTATGCATTTTGATGTCTTGTCCCAGTGTATTTTTACGGTAGCATTTAATTTATATGTCCATGTCACGCCACTGCTGTGAAACTTCTGAACCATTTGTTCCATGAACCTGTGGCAGGGTCAACTTTGCAGCAGCAATGCCTCTGCTCTGTAGAATCCATACAATKTTTGTTGTCAGAGATTGAAATATATATAAGAATGTCCAGGCCTGCAGGAGATGAGAGAAAGATTTCATCATAAATAGCTGTGTCAAATGTCACTGACACTAAACTTTCTGTAGAATATAATATCCCTTATTTTCTTAAGAATGTCACAGAGTATTTATGAAAAAAAGCATATGAAGAATCCAGGAAAAGGCTTTTTCTGAATCAAAACACAGTAGTGAAGTCAGAGGGATTTGGGCAGTGTATGTAAATGAGCCGTGAAACCTAAGCAAGCAAAGAGGAGAAAACACAATATTAACTATTTGCTCATTAAGGGATCAGATATTCTGTGCAGTGAATGTAGGGGGAGTTCTGTGAAAATTGCAGTTTACATTCTGCAATTTAGGTCTGTATCATCATACATTTGCATACAGCAGCCAAATTAAGCCAGTACTAACAAACTTAATTAAGACAATCAGTACTTTTCTGATTGATATTGTGCATACTGCATATTTTTATGTATAAATGATGTTTGCAGCTGCCTGATATACAGTTGTATTGCACCCTATCACTTAAAATAGATATTTTGGAGCTTCCRCAGTGTAGACAATGGTGTGAATCAGTTATTTCTGGACTTCAAATTTTTCCATAGACACTCCTAGTTTTCTATTTAGACTGTTTGCCTGTCTGGTGTGCCAATATATTCTGTTCAGAATAAGATAAAGAGTGCAGGCAAAAGAGAAGGTATAATAGATCTTGAAACTCATCTATTTAAAATATATGCATTTCTAATTGCTCCATTGACAGCTCATCAGCCTGAGAAGCCTAGGAGAACCCTAGGCTCTGAACAAATCTGCTTCCAAGAAACTTTTAAATTAAAACAAAAAAAAAAAACCACACACATGTGAACACAGTAAAATAATTACCATTTTACAAAATCATTGATATTTATACCTAAAAAACAAACACACACTCTAAAAGAGTGACATATCATGCAAATGTTTAAAGGGACCTGAAATGCTTAGACCATACAAAGACTCCAAAAGGACCTCTCTCCTGCAGACCCCTAAATCCTACTCCTCTTGACAGATGCAGGAACTTGTGTTCCCAGCACAGTTTGACTTCTGAAGATTCAAGCTTCAGTGTTGAGATGGGGAAGAATGACAAAGACCTGGTTGAAATTACTTTGGTGATGACAGAATTTAGGTTCTGAGGAATAGAATAACCCTTTATCTCTAGCACACATTCACCTGCCAGGCAGAATATAATCATCTTCTCTCTAGTATTATGTCCCATCTTTTGTAATTTATCTTTGACCTRAGTTTCTCTGATCAGCAATTAAATGCTCACACAGTAATATCCAGAAATTTCTCTTCCTAAATGTTTCTTTTAATGCCTGCCAAAACAATATGGCTTCCATCACAAGTCTGGTTTATTATTCCATGACTAGTTTTTCTTTGYTTCTGAATGATGATTAGAGTCAGATCAGCAGAATGTCACAGAGATAATAGATCTCTTTAAAAATCTGCATTGAAATCATCCAGTTTCAGCAAAATCAATTATTTCTATATAGATGCTAATCTTTACTAGGGTAGTGACTTCTTTAACCATCTTGGCATCTTTAAACTCAGTTTAACAATGCAATTTTAGCATTTTTATATTCTCAGTATCCTTGATGTGTCAGGTAGCACATTTGCTGTATTTCTTAGCTGTCATTTCTCACAAAAAGTGGTAGTTTGATTACTCATGGTTATTAATAACATATTTTATAAACCAAAATGGACAGTGGATGTTTTTCAGGAGATGAGCAATGTTACTGAGAACTGCATCACAGCCAACTCATCGACACAGTGATGATACTCAGGTGGGTGTGTGGGTACCTGAAAGGCAGAGATTGGATCAGATCCCTCTAGGGCTGGGAATTGCTGAGACTGGGAATGGGTCACCACGTCCACGGGTGTCTGAGGAAGAAACCTGAGCCATTCAGCCAAGGGGATTGCTAATAATTACGGAAATAACATCCTATACTGCTATTTCTCTCTGCCCTCAGGGAAGAGCCAGCACCAGGGCTGTRTCAGAGATAAATGGCTGTTAAGATCTGCCTGCAGAGGGATTCAGCAGGTGGAGGTCAATCTCAAGCAGGTGATTTTTGAGATGAGGTGATTTTTTATTTCCCTTCTGAGAAGGCGATCCAGCAAACTGATGTCTGAAGAGATACCCTGTTTCTCTTTGCTAACTCAGCATGAATGGTGGATTATTGCACAGTTAAGTACAGCCATTTCACTCACAGCTAAGGACAGCTSACACCACTGAGTGGGAAAAATTATTTTCCTCTTCTGGTAACTCAAGCTATGATATTAAAAAGAAAAAAAAATCAGTACTTGAATTATAGAAAGCCTGCAATGCACAAGTGGAAAATAAATCAATAAAATATCTTTCCTAACAAAATATGCAGTTTATTACAACACTGGATACTATATTGCTTTTCCCTGAATAGTAGGTGGATCTCTCTGCTTTGTATCAGCATATTTCTATCTTGCAATAAGTTGTATCTATAAATTATTTATACTGTAACTTGTCAACAGAGAAATATGCATTGGAAGCAAGCTATGTGTGTATATATATAGGAAATATACATATATTTGTACTGCTAAAGTAAAASAGGGGTAGCAGATGACAAAATAGATATATAAGGTAAGTCTGCATGGATAGTCAAAGAAAAATGGAATAACAGAAACAATAAATTATATATTTTATGTCAACATTACCWATAGTTTTATAATGACAGTTTTCAGCATAAAAGATCATGAAATTCTCTTAGTCTTCTGTAGAAAGAAGTTAATTTCTTTTGGAAAATCTTAATGAGGTATTATTAAAATGGGGCTTTTAGTAGAGAACTAACAGTAAAAACAAATATATATGGTAGTTCACTTGTCATCGAAAAATTGCATTAAATTGTTTGATTATTTCCAGTCAGCAGAAAATTCAGGTAGAATTGTTAGGCAGACTTTTAAGGTAAAACTCAAGAAGTTACAGAAAGGGCGAATAAAAATATTGTATGTGAAGTAATATAGATTCCAACTCCATGTCTAGGCAAGCAGCAAATCAAATAGTGCTGTTGTTGACTTGCCTCTGAGCTATATTCTTGAGAAATACAACATTCTGGCACGCAGACCAATATTTCTGTGCACAATCAGCCATATCCCACAAGGAATACACAGTATTTGATGTAAAATCAGATACACTATTCTTCACAGTGAATGAATTTTCATTTATGTCCACTGTTTCACTGAAGTAAAATATMTCTGAAATAAAAATGTTGCAAGTATTTAAAGCAAGTCTCTTCAAATGTCTTGCTATAGGCTTTTCTTTTCTTATTCTTTGTTCTTCAGGAATGAACAGTAAAGCTATGAACAGTTAACATGCATCTATTTTAGCTAAGGAAAAAAAAAAACTTGAAAAGTTGGACCTATAGGATTGGATCTATAACTCATTTCTCAGATAGTTACTACTAATAATATATATTCTTTCCATAATGAAAATCAAATGGTTATTTTACTTGAATAATAGAGTCTTGAGTGCACAGCAGAACATAGGAACAATTTACTGATAATTATCTTTTCTCTTTCGTTGTAATTACTGAAAGCACAGCACTTCAATGCSAGTTTTCAAAATTTTTATCAGCAAGTAACATCCTGATTGGAGAACTGGTTTTAAGGGGAATATGTCAAATAATCTACTGGAACATACGCACACACACACACAAATAATAGATCTTTTCTTTATATTGGAATAGTTTTTCCAATACTGATATTATTTACAATTTTTATAACTATTATGTTTGTGCAAGTTGGAACCCGCCTATTAATTGAGGATAATTTCTCACAGCAAGAAAAACTTATGACTGTTTTATATTATCAACCATGTTGTATACCTAAATGCAGTGAATAAAGGCACCTTACATGTTTTTCTTGAAGAATGAGTGTTGAATTGGAAAAAAAGTATTGAGATAGGAAAAAAAAAAATTATCATACAAATTTAAATGATAATAATTATGAAGGACTATCATACTGCTTGTTGGAGAATTACTAGTAGATGTAGAAAGTCATCATCTATCTGAAAAGACTGCTTTGTGAAGTTTCCATTTTTGATCTAGAGTAATAGRTTGAATTTTAATGCCAACAATTTAGATTATTCCAGTACCATTCTCAGTGWAACAGTAATTTCCCATGTACTGATTTTGAATGTAGTAATTTCTGTATTTCTGTATTAGTACTGTGCTTGCCACAGAAAAGGAGATGTGAAAGAGACTGCAAATGATGTTACCAATGAGAGACTTGAATTTCTCTATAYTGTTGTTGAAATAAAGAAAGGCCTACTGCTTGGAGCTTCTCTGATGCCTTGGTCTGGTAGAACCTGCAGAACAGCTGAAATAACTGTTTTTGCTGAAAATAAAATGTTCGTGAACACAAATCTCCATTTAGGATTTCACAAAGCTTTTGGGCTATGATTCCACAAATTACTGTATTTTGTTGGGTTTTTCCCTCTATGCTATCCATACTGTCTGTTTTTGATGAAGCAGATGTACATTAGTACTGATCTGTCAGCAAAGTGATGCATCAAACTACTTCTTGGTATAGTATTTTTGTAWCAGTCAACCAGCTTTTAAACAAGTCAAACAGCACTTGGCATTTAATTTTGACAAAGGTGATTAAATGATAAGCCTTGTTACCTTTATTTAGCCAAACTGAATTATGTTCTTGGCTATTATTTACTTTCTATTGTTTGTAATTCTTCTGAGCTAGAATGTTCTGGGAATATATTCTTATAGGGATTTGACCAAAGCTATCTAAGAAATARACAGATAATGTTAATTCCTAATATTACACCTATTTAAATCTTCCATTATTTTTCAGGTTTGTGTAAGAACAAGCTCAAAATAAATAAAAATATTTAGAAGTTATGTATTTAACATTAGTTACATTTTAAGTTTTATATGAGTGACTCAAGAACCTTCATTTTTTAGACTTCTCCAAGTTCACCTCAGTGCTACTTGAACAAGAAAACACTGGCTTAAAAAGCCTGGATTTAAAATACTGTTTTCCAAACTACAGTTTTCAGAGTTGCGGTATGACTTTATTGGGGACAGGATTTCTCCCCTGCATTTTTTTTAGTTTTTTGGTCTCAGAGTTTAGGAAGACGTCCTCAGTGGTATGACAAACCTCTTTGTATGGAGATTCAACAGATCTGAGATTTGAACTACAGGCAAGATAGGTGCAGCATACAGATTGACACTTATTCCTAGACATCTGCATAATGTGGTCTGTTTATGAAAATATAGTGGTTTAATTATTGCTTTCATTTGTATCTCACTTGTTTTTAGTTATTCAAATAAGAGTTCCTTGTGTTTTAGTATACCACTCAACTTCCAGTGCATCAGCTGGGTATTTATCTACTTTTAGATCCACAAATTAAAAGATTCACTATTTTAGGATATTTGCACTTATTCTTAAGGCTAAATTTTCTTATGGCATAAAACACTACACTTTAAACATGCCAAAAGAAATCTGGATTGAACCTGTAAGACAACCATTGGGACATGAATAAATTTATTACATGTAATTCAGGAGGTGTAACTGGAACTTTAGAACTTGATTTGACTCTCGTCAAATATATCTTTCTTGTGCATCTGCATATGATTAGGAAACAAAGGAAGGATGGACAACTTAAAATTCATGACATGAAATACAACCTCCATGCACTGACAACAAGCAATTAAAAACCCTGCAACCTTCAATTTGCTGGTGATCATATGCGTCTCCAGAGACCAACAAGAGTTGAAGTCTACACAGTGAATGTGTTCTGACTGCCAATCACACACTTTACAATGTTTTGCTTTTACTTTTGTTACAAAGTTTTAACTACCCTTTCTTTTAAGTGGCACAGAGAGAATGCACAATGTTTSGCAATAAAAAGGTAAATGAACTATTCTGATTTGGAATTAGGAGAGAGAGGTGGGGGGAATTTACTCTTTATTATTCTTGGTGAATAAATAATAAAAAATTCAAAACATCACACTTGTCACAAAAATAAAACTGGCCATAGATAATTGAGGTTATCCATACCTAGTCAAGCTCCTTTTCAATGCTTTTCAATTATTTCACACAGATAAATGTCTTAGGTGAAGGATAGTATTTAGAAATATATATCTTTATATATATTTCCTTTATATCTTAAAAGAAAGCAGAAGGTGATGGTGGTAGRTTGACTTTGGTGGGCTGCCAGACCCTAATAGAAAGGCAGCCACTGACCTCCAAGATAGGTTCCTTTTGCTGCACTTTCTAACCCCTCTAACCTATTTGGCCACTGTGAGATGGAAGCATTTGGGCTGAACAAAAATTTTGCAGCTACCAGCAATGGAGTTGTTTATTTCTTGTCTTGTTTCCAGGTACGTCTTTTCACATTCCTGTTTCTCTCTCACACAAAGGGAAACCCTATTTCCCAGCATATCCTTCTTATTGAACCTGTACCCATCACTCACAGCACTTCAGTTGGGTGAGACATCCMATTCCATCCATATTGTAAGTGCGTGCAGACCTGTAATTCCTCCTTTTGTTCCCCGTGCTCCATGCATTAGTGCACAGGCACATGAGAGGGGCACTTGCTCATGCCAGCTTCCCAGAAAATGTGTGAAAGTTTCTCCCATCCTGCCATGCTCTTGGCTCTAATTTATTTGTGTGGGATTTGCCCTTTTCTKCTCCCCTTTGATGATTTTTCAGTCTGTCCTGCCCACATCACCCTGCAGCATTTGCTTCTCAAACTGGCTCTCCATTTTCTCACTCAACTGAAGGATGATATCTCCCTTCACTGTAATTTCTAGTTTAAAGGTCTCCTATTCTAGTTTAAAGGTCTCCTCAAGCCAGCTGGAAAGGATGCTTTTGCCCTGCCTAGAAGTCTTCAGTCCCTGAAGAGGGTCCCATAGTCATAAAAATCTTTTTTTTTTTTTTTTTTTTTTTTTTTGTTTCCAGGTGCTTTGACTGCATAACTTGTAGTACAAGGTCAAGCAACCACAAAATAACTAGCTTAAGTGGCTTTTGCTTCCAGCTGAGAGAATGTGCAGCAACAAGTGGCATGCTTTTATTCTCTGTTTATGCTTCTGTCCAAAATGAGAAGGCCATAATCCCCATTATTAAACATTAGCTAGACACATTTTTAAATGTGTCTAACCCTAAAAAAAGGGTTTAGTATCTGAAAGGAGGTTTTTCTAGAAGCACCATGTGCAATTTCAGGAAGATGTTTATTGAAATGCATGAAGGCTGTTTGGAATCTTCACAACACTTCACTGCAAGTGGTTCTACTCTACCTGACTACTCACATTTTCCTTTTATGTAGCATAACCTGTTCAACAAATCCACACATAATCACCAAGTAGTCAGAGACTCCTAACATCAGTGGCAGAGCTGATTCAGTGTGTCACATTGCTGAACCTGCTAAATCACTGAGCTGTGCAACAGAGAGATTAAATCTTCCTCAACACTTTTGATAGCGTGTCCTTTCAGTGACAGCCACTATGAAGGGGMCAAGGATCCCACTGTGACACATGGAGCAGCATCTGTGACATGAGCACTCAGGAGAAGACAAGATGATAGAGAAAACAAAGGCTGAGGTCAGATCTAAATCTATTAAATTTCATTAGTCACAGCATTCTTCACTTCTTTCCTACCTTGAGGGCTGAGGTGTCCACCTTATTGTGGTTKGCAGGAAAGCTACAGGCATTTTGTCTCAGTCAGTTAACCTGTTTGGGATCCTTAATCTGTGTTAAAATGAAGGTGCATATGGTGATTGAAACAATTATGATGGTTTCTTGATTTTAAGAAATGTCACATGCATAGATGAAACCCTTCACAGAAGTATAAACAGATTAATTAAAGATACAGGCTTTAGAAACAGGACATAAACCTAAGAAATAGATATTAGCCCTGTAACAAAATGTAAACTCACCACTTCTTAAGAACAAAAATATCCTCCATAGTTTATTGCTTTGGTCAATCATATTGTAATTGCTTCAATTTATACAAAATTATGTTCCCTATAGCAGAAAGCTGCGAGAAAGAGAAAATAGGAGAAAATCTAAATATAAGAAAATATTAATCAAGATAAATAATAAAATATTAATAGGGAAGATTGACATAATGGGATTCTTCTTAGTAGTCACCATAAAATACACATTGTTTAGATGGCTGGTACTCTTCCTGTTACCTCAAAAGATTATTTTGACACTTAACAATATAAGCTTCAAGAAAAATCTTACAGTGGACAGCAGCTGCAGCCCTACTCCATGGACATCTAA
This sequence comes from Malurus melanocephalus, assembly GCF_030028575.1. NCBI lineage: Eukaryota > Metazoa > Chordata > Aves > Passeriformes > Maluridae > Malurus > Malurus melanocephalus. The sequence continues at coordinate 1,863,050 of NW_026623350.1, forward strand.
TGCTGAGCACTACTGAACACTGAAGGTCTCAGGACTATTTTTGACCTGAAGTTTGTCACTTGACAAAAACAACARCAATTCACAGTGAAATATTGAAGCAAACACAATTTCAGACACAGTCACACCTTAGTCTTTCCATCTGCATCAAACTGTTTCATTTTAATCTCTAAAAATGATCCTGAAGAACATCATGTTGGTTTGTAAGTGTTTCATGTTTTAAAATGCAGTCTGTGAAGAGCTTGTTTGCTTCCTTGCATGCATGTTTATATTTCTACAATGATTTTCTGTGCTTTTTTTTAATCTCTGTTCCTCACAGTGTTTGGCTCCTCATAAACATTTGTCAAGAATGCATATTTTGCTCATGATATAGAACCAACTTACCTGCTTCATTTTTGAGAGAAAAGGGAGAAGTAAATGAGCTAGKGCTAATGTTGAGGATAATGGGTTCCCAATTGCTATTATAGTATGCRACTGCTCAAAACAGGGTAATTAAATGTTCAATTTAGTGGAATTAATTGAACAGAACAGATAATACGTTGTTTAGACATTCTGAAAAATCTTATATTATGATGTATTACTGTTGTCCTGGAGTTTCCTGTGAAAAACATAGTATATGGTCATAAATAACTTGGTCTGTAATACTCTCAAAACCTTTGGTTTTAACCATTCACATTAGTAACTTTAGATAATCAGAGATCTCACTATCTGATGTATCAAGTATTTTAAACTACTGTTAAAATTAGTCCCAAATTCTAACATTTACTCAAACCCTCTTTTGGGAAAAAAGCAAACATATTTGATATGTAGTGCTATGTCACATACATTTTTAGTGACATTGAAATCTTAACAGTCTAAGTCTAGATTTTTCTATTGCTGGAAAAAAAATAGTATAGTATCATGGAAAATATCACTAATAGTACAATTAAAAGTATTGCACTCACTATTCCTAATATTTTTCTACTTTTACAGTCATTTTTTCTAGTATTTCTGAGTGGATCTGAAAGCTGATTTCATCCTGGACATGTAGAGAGAGGCTTACAGCAAGCTGACAGTTTCCCAAGCCTCTCAAAGAGAAGCTCATGATACTGACAGTTTCTTCCTTTATTTTTAATAGRGGGTATTTTTATACATTAGAGCTGTTTCAAAACTTTTCCGCTCATACTTTTTCTTTCTTCATTGGTCTGCACCTYCATGTTACATCTATATTTACTAGATATAACCTGTCTTAATTATGCCAGATACTTGCTTTGCATTCTCAAAACCAATTTTACATTATCCTCTCTATTTCTTCAGCTGGTGAACTGTTTACATCTCTGTGGTTTCTCATGTCATCCATGCGTCTCAGTTATCCTCTTTAAATTTTACTCCTCAGTGCTGCATTCTGCATCCTCACTCTCAAAGCCTTTCCTGAAATACCATACTTGTATTCTGCACCACATCATTATTCTATAGTTACAAGCATCACATTCTATGCTGAATATTTCATTCTATGCAGAACAACTTTCTTCTAAAAATACAAGCACATGGTTGTATATCAAAATTATATAATCAAAAATAAAAACTGATCAGACATGGCCATTGTAAAATGGTTTTTGTATCTAAAGAAGTTGAATCCCTTGTAGGCAAGCACAATTTARATAAAGTCTGGCAAGCTTTGTTCCTGATCCTGTAACCTGTTAAAAGTAATGTCAATACTACATTTACTGGGCTACAGGGCTACAATAATAACTGCCAAGGATTGTTGCTGTAAGAAAATATTCCTGATACAYGGCCTTGCCTTCAACCTGTCTGTCAAGTTATTTCTGTCTTTGTCTCTTCAATRCCTTATATACAGTCCTAGCCTACACCATTTGTTTTCTGAATACTATTATTATCCCTTTCCCTTATTTTACCGTATCTGAGGTGCAAGACGAATTAACTTTTATCTAAATAACTTCATTCTTGCACAAGGTTTTTTATGAGTTCATTTTCTGACTGTAGTTCATCATGGAGAAAAATCTGCCTCCAAGTTCTGAAAGGGTGAATTTTGGGGTAAAATATTCTTGATTGTTCTCAAGCATTTAAGTGTTCAAATGAAAATTGCAGTGCTTGCTTTAGCTTCTTTTCAGACAGACAATTATCAGTGTGCCTAAACCACAGTCACAGCTCAACACTGATTGAAGAGAAGCACACTGCTGAGTCAGCAGAACTTCTGAGTAAAGGGAAGATATGCACAGAGAATGTAAATCATATTGGATTGGTGCCAAACTCTGGAGAAAGGTAGCTAGACCCAGGGACTGTGAAATCCTGCCCCCCACTCTTGTCACTCATTCATATTATGAAGTTTCTCTTTTCTCCTTTGAGTTGTTTATAAAGACTCTTGAGGAGCAAAACATTCCTTTATTAAAGTAGGAAAATAATGGAAAAAAGTGAGAAAATGAATAAATTCTTATGTGGTTAACCTTTTCAAGCATATTGGAAGAAGGGATGTATAACAAAACTAAGATGAGATTGAGACTTAATCCATTCACCAAAAATATTTAKATGCTGCTGCTTCTTATATAACAGTGCCACAAGAGCATGACTATTCAAGCCTTAAGCCTGGATAGACCCTGAATTCTTAGGGTGAGGTATTTCTGGACTGCCACTGGTTAAACTGAAAATCTTGTGAGAAATTTTGAGCAATGCTAAATCCATCTGCAACTGATGACACACAGAATTTCAGCAACTGTTTTATTWCCTTCCTCTCCTGCCCATCTAAATATTTTCTTTTACAAAAGGGATATAAAGACATTATTAATTTATAAATTCATTAGTTAAATGAGGATCCTTSAGGGCTGAAAATCTGTTTAGTAAGAACCAGTGACCTTGTTTACCACAAAGACTGTGTCCTGTAACACTAAAAATTTGTGGGGTTCATGGGAGAAATGCATTTGCTGACAGACTGTGGGCCCCTGTGGGAAAAGAATACATTAGCTTCTACTGTTTTTATTAAAAATAGCTTCTCCAGAGCGAAGAATGAACTCATTGAACTTTTCTTTACTATGGGTATCACTAAAAATGAGTCCATAGTTTGTATTTGGTGATATGTCTGTGATTTTTTAATGAAGGCAAACTCTATCCTRCAGGCATCCTGCATCCTGCAGTCTTTGTCTTCTCTGCAGGCAAATGATAGTACTGCTCATAATTCATTAAGTCAGCACATATGGTCGTATCCACATTCAAAAAAAATCTGCTGACAGAAGGAGTGACACATCTGAAGGGACTGTGCTCCTATTAATGTGGAGTCTAAAGAGGACGTGAGAGTGAGTATTGCCATTATCAGACTGCTTGCTAAATAGTTATRGAGCTCTGACATTAGAACTTCTGATAAAGAAAGAAAATTATTAGGAAAAATCAATCTAGGCAAAAAATAATGAAAGAAAATAAATGAGTTTCTGATGTTCATGAGATACAAAACAAAGATATGAAAATTAACTTTTCTGCCTACAAAGCAGTGTTTCCACTTACGATAATTCATATCCTATATTTATTTAGAAACCCCCGACCAAGTCACATTTTATGTTTTTAGTTTATACAACTCATATTCCTGTAGAATATAGGACCATTATCAGACTCCTTTACAAAGGCTACATGATTACTCAAGGTAACAATGACAAAGATAATTATCATTAGATTGCTCAGTATCCCTTCCTAAAATTTGTAACAAGTTTTTAAACAGTACCAAGAGACTGGTTCTTGCAGCCAAATTGAGGGCAGAGCCAGAAATAATTGATGTTACATTGACAATGACAAATAAAAATTTTAAATTACAAGGGAGGATTTAAATTAATTGAGAAGAAATTGAATGCCCTGGCAAGAGAGACCATACATTGTTGTGAGTCAAAACCAAACAGTCCTAAGAGAGTCTGTTAAAGGCTAACAAAATGAACTTTGTTCTAATTTAAAGGCACCCTAATGAAATCAGCTAACTGAGAGAGTTTTGCAACTTTTTAATTTTGTAGAGAATTGTGGGGAAAGCTCTCTGCATCGCTTCTGCTTTTGCCATTATCGGTACAACGTAAGGTGAATAACTGCTYGTGTGTCTGGTCCATTTCTCTTATCTGAATTCCCAAAGCCTTAGTCTGAAGCCAGAGACCATTTTGCTTTTCCCTTCCTTGACATCATGAATTGGTAATCTAAATCAAACTTGTAATGTTTTAGGTAAAAAAATCTTTTGAGTGCATAAGTAACTATAGCCCTGAGTGTAATGGTGGGAGGGTGTATTCTAAATGTTTTTGTTATTATTTTTCTTATTATTTTGCATTACTTATCATACTGAAAAGTGTCTTTTTTCTGATCAATAATTCCAGAAACATTGATGAACAGCTGGATGGATAGATATGTATCTGGCACACATTGTCACCTCTCATTTCAGAGGGCATATTTCAAACCTTGATGGAGAGGGAACATTTGGAATTTTTCACATTCAGAACATAATGGCTTCCTAAACAGAGAGCGTGATCAGATTCAGATCCTTTACCTCCACCCAGTGATGTGATTGAATATGAGATCAGGTTAAGATCCATTAAATCCAGATTTAGGAAATGGATGAATTCTTTGAGTCTGGATTAATTTCTTGCTTTAGTGCTGGTTGTTAATTATAAAACATCAGTGATTAGAGGCTTCCAGCATGATGAGCATGGATACATGGTGGGAGACCACACCTGTTCTAATGAGCCTCTATTACCCAAAGGATTAAATAATTAGTTACAAACCATCTTCAATTTATTATTTATTCAACAATGCTGATCAAATTAGGGGGCAGAAATGCATGGAATTCACTGAGACAATGAAGGCACATCACATGTATTTATAGCATTCCTTGCCAAAAATCTGGTCAGGCAAAAAGCTCTTGGAAATTCAGTCATCCCCACAAAAGCAGCATCCAACAGCTTTGGTTTGACATGAAAAAGAATTCCATGGATACTTYTGTGGTCTGTCTACTGGTTGAATCTTTTTGGGAGGCAGCTACCCCTCCACRCCCTGGGCAGGCTCAGCTGACCCTCCCTAGGCTGTGGCTGATTTTGTTGATTTGTGCATTCAGACCTCTCATTTGCCCTTCCCTAAGTTAGACCAGTGATTAATGGCCAGTTCCCAATAATCCTTCCTTCTTCACACTGAGCAGATACAAGATTTGTCCTTACTTACCTGGTAAAATTTGAAGTCATAACAAGACATGCAATGGAAGAAAATTTGCTGCTGCATTGATTAAGGCACTTGCCCAAGGATATGAAACAGTAAAATGGATGACCCAAAAGAAGATTCCAGAAGGTCTCCTGAGTTTAAGTTTTGTGTTCTCAATGTCACAAGYGGTAATAAAACCAGAAGGCTGCACCAGACTCTCAATATATCCATTAGAAAAAAAATTGGAATTGCAAGGTAGAGCAGATCAGTAAATATTTGAAGATACTCTGTGGCTATATTACACCAAGAGTRAAAGAAAAAAGTTATCCTCCCCTTCTTTTCTCAAGGTTTTTTTAATCCAGAAAAAAGAAACAAATTATCTTTACACATCATCTGCCAGAAATTTCATTGTGTGTGTGAATAAAAAGTTCACAAATTTTTTTATATGAAATATAAAGATGTCTAAAGACTTTAAAAATAGTTGAAAACAAAAGGAAGACTCATAAGTAATCCTTATTGTCCTCTTGTTTTACAATTCTACTTTTMTCATGGCATTACATTTTAGTCAATCAAAATGGTGTCTTTAAGATCCTGCCTGCTTTTTTTGTGCTTTATATCTGTTCGCCATTTATGAAAAACATAAACATTCCTGAAGTAGAATCGAGAACYTAGAACCTGTCACACTACATTTGATTATGTCCCCTCATTTTTTTTTTCCTTTATATACCCTGGAGCTTGATTATTTTCTACACAGTGATAAAGCAGCCACATAGGTGATCCACACTAGTTTCTTCCTCCTTCTCCAATTAGATTATTTTGAAGTATGATAGGCAAAATGTCCTCACCATTTTAAAACAATGAAGAAAGTTAGATATTGCATTGTGTCGGTTCTAGGTTTAGACAGGCACCCAGCAGGTGCCAAATGCTACCCTTTTCTCATCCAATCAATTCTGGACGGGTATGCCAATGGCCAGTTGGAGGCATTTAAGGATTTTTTTTCAGGCCAAAGCTTGGCRATATTGAACTTTTATCTCTCTCAAGTTTGACGGTTGCAAAGAGTGTTCTATATTAGGCTGCATCAGCCTAGGAAGTTTACCAATGTCCTGCTTTAAGGTGCTTAAGAACATTTCAGACCTTATAATTGAAAAGAACCTGATAATGGAATACACTCCTCCAATATGTATTTTTCAGGAGCTTCCATTCACRGATTGAATTGCAATGAATTCAATGTTCCCCAAAGGATGCTTAAAAATCTGCTCATGGACCTTGAGTACACCTAGGAATTGTTAAGACACAATACATGAGTACTATTAAAAGTACAGAATAATAGATGTGGAAGATTAGACATGTCCTAAGAAAAGTAAAACCTTTAGAAATGTCAACCATAGTCAGAATATTCTTGTTCATATTACTTACTGCTGTATAAAAAATCTGGCATTTAATCATTAAGTACAAGATTTTAAAGATGTGATAAATCTCTACCAGCAATTTATACCAGCACTTCAGCCAGAGAGATAACTTGGCAAAAACATCTGAGGAAAAGAAATAGACAGAGATCTCAATCACAGTGTTAATCACACTCTAATTATCATTGCTCAGATTGACATAAGAATAATCATTAGACATTAAACTGCAGTCTTCTGTCTCAAAAATCTAATAAGGAATGTGTTTGATCAATATGCAGAATCATTATCCAGATTGACAAGACTATTTCCCCTTTTATTTAATTGATAAGCAAAAGATTTGATGTATCCTCATGAAAATAACAATAACAAAAAGTTTTAGATCCTTAATTAACTTAAACTTGTGGGAAGATATGAAGGAAAATAAACCCACAGCAACTATTCTAAGCAAGAAGTTGAAGAGGAAARATTTAAAATAAGAATTTGTTTTCTTCAAGAAACATGCTGGATTTTCCACCTGAATAAGCTCTTTAAATACATAGCTGCCCTTAATGTTAAAAGTGCAACATTATTTTTAGTAACTATTTAATTTCAGTTTTCMATAGGTGGTTCTCATTATAATTTTCTTTCCCACTATGATGCTGAACACCCATCAGATATCAAACGTTTCTTSCATGGAGATTCTGAGTCACTAGACACTAGACATGGGGGATGGGAGTCAAGGTACTGAGGCATCCCAATGTATAAGTTYCTATTCTTGTCCACAGATAACAAAGCAAGCTTTTATGGAATGCAGAAAAGCAATTCAGCTGACTGGACATAAAAAGTGGGAGTCAATATATTTAAATTTTGATCTCTCCATGTAGACACTACAGTCAGTCTAACCTGGAGAACAATTCAGRTCTGTACAAAGAACATTAGGAGCTCTGTACAGTTGCCTAAACAAAATCAGTGTTATTTGGTACAACTTACACACTGAGGCGACAGCAGATGGACAGGTATGGCATGGCATCTAGAGAAAAGCAGGAAAGCTATGYCTTCTGCATATTCAGGCCAGGAAGAATAATTTCAAGAATCTTAATGTCATTGGGTTCTTGTTATTATGTCACTAACTCATTAATAGCTTCGCACTCTGATACTCACTGTTGGTTAAAAATAAAGAAAAACTTAATTTATAGTACTTGCACAGAGAATCAGATCTCTGTCATCCAGTCATCCTYTGTGAATGACCCATTGCAATTCATCATTGCTGATACATTTAAAATGCGCTCAAAACTTTTCCTAAACTTCTATATGCCAAAAAGTCCTCTGCACAGTCCTGTGCAACTATTTCTGCAGGGAGAGTTTCTGTTGTCTACAGTTGTTGTACCTTTGCACAATTCAGTCATGTCTGCAGCAGGACTGACCAGGGTGGGACCTTTGAGGGCTCCACACAGAATATTAATCATCACAGACATATAAACTGAACTGGACACAGCAGGAGCTGCCAAACTGTCCAAAGCTTCCATCTGGAGAGCTTCTGTCACTATTAGTCAAGCATATCATTGTGAAGGTTCGATCTGTCAGTCACCTGGTTTCAAGTTGTCCATTGTCTCAAGCCTATMCACTAATTAATTTATGCAGGTGACTGACTGRAATGTTCCTGGACAACCCAAGGAATKAATTATTTATACRTACTGGTTTGCATACRCTCAGAGACCTGGAACCCTGCTGCYCCRYAGTTATGATTAAAGAACACATGCTTACAAMYCRCTTATAGCTTAAGTCTCATTGCTTTTTGCACAATGTTTAACAACAAAACTATAAAAGCATAAATTATTAAAACTGTGAATTTAGAAAAATGGTTTATAAAAGAAAGATAGTCCCTTTGGTATCAACCAAAATAACTGATAAGGTAAAGCACACAAAGTRTGCAACATCAACAATCTAAATGCTTACTGAAATGACAGAAAAATAATTAATAATGTTTACAATAAAGCAATGGAATGAGGCCAAATCCCATTGGATTATACAGCAGAAAAATGGCTTAAAAGTAACTACAGATATAATACAGCTTTGGTGCTTGTTGCTAAAAAAGTTTTGTTTACTGCTGTAATTGAACAAACTGAGAGTTAGGRCTGAGCTCTGAAAATATTTATACAATCTTAATTTTCAATTTACATTTGGTAATTTATTCTGCTCATCTAGTTATGTCTAATAGTGTGCTTCTCTTTTAACAGACATAACAATTCCAAATAGAATTTATTGCATCACACAATTAAAATATATTTGTATAATGTTAAAAAAAGGAAAAGTACTTCCTAAACTCACATGACTCACATAGGCAATAGCAGCTTGTGAAACATAAATGCTCAAAGAAAAGCAAGGAGTATCAATATTTTTAAATTTATCAGATGTTCAGTTAATGTCTACTTTTGGAAGTGTTTTTCTAATTATATGACATTTTCTAACTATAGGTTGCATGTGTTTATTATATGAGAACTGAAGAGCAGATTAATTTCTCTGAAGGCATAATAAGAACTTTGTTCTTGCCCCCACTGAATTCAATGGGAATTTTGCCATCAGYTTCAATGAAAGCAGGTTGAGGTTTTAGATAGTTGACACAGAACATATTTTAAAGCCACCTGTGCAAATACGACCACTGAGCCACCTTCTGTTGCTACTGCTCTACAGAATTTTCACTCTCCAATGGTATATTGCTTTCACCTATGAGCATTGATTAAACTTATCATCTGCACAGTTTTAACCAGGAATCACACTCTTTACACTTCATCTCCCCTGGAATCAAGAACTTGAGCAAATGCTCTTATTTTGAGTTTTCGACTTTTTTCTCTAAGACAGTGTCCATGATAAAGGATTTTTTTGCACCACATGATGGACAAATCTCAGACTTTGGCAAACCTTAAAAAAATCTAAATGACAAAATMTGTGGAATTTAAGGTGGGCTTTTGGGGATATTCAGTGTGCATCATATTCTAATAAAGAGGCTGTGTTATAGAATTGCATTCTCAACACAAAACTCCCATCTACCCCACTTACTGTCTCTTTGAAGAAAGCATTCATCATATATATTGAAAAATAATGTTGATAAATACTGAAATAAATTGAGTTTTGTTTAAATACCCCCCCCCCAACTATTCAGCAGCTGCAAACAAAAGAGTAAGACAATGAGGTGGTTCTCTGAAGTCACACTACTGAAAGAGTTGATTTACAARTAGGTGATAAGTGTGTGTATGTAGACATGTGAGATTATTGTTTCATCAGSTTTGTTGTTTTGTTTGTAACACAAAGTTTGTAACAGCTAAAATATTTTGCAACTGTTGGACTAAGCCATGTAATCTGTACACAGTCACTACTCAGTGAAATGTTAAGAGGAATTTAGGAAGGGCAGTCAAGATAGCACAAACATTGATCAAGGATGCTAATAAATTATAATTAATGATCTGCAAATTTTATTTGCATCATGGAACAACGAATACATAAAAATGTTCCCACACAACAAATTCTCCTATGATTTATTTGTTAGAGAGAAGTTCCAGCAAAGTAAGTGTGGCTCTATGCAATTTGATACAGAATCAGGACCACTAATTTAAATAACATCTGACACATAAACTTGTCCMTGTGTACTGTATTTTTTCWTGTTAATTTTTTCATCTAGTTCTGTGCTTTGATGGGAAAAAAAAAAACCCCAATATTTAGACCCTGAATTTCTGCTGGTGGCAATTCTCATTAACAGTCCATCTCACTAATTTTAGTGACTAAGGACTTAGAAAAAAAATTAATCTGCTAGCTGAAAGGCCACATAGCTCAGTCAATATAGTGCTGTTAGCAGCAGGCTCCAGGCTTCCCAATGATACAGCTTTGGCCTTGGGACTTACTGATAATTGTCATGTGCAGTTGTGGATTTGTTTCACCTGTGACTTTAAAGCAAGGAAGTGTCAGACAAGGCTCGGGAGGGCTTCCTCCTGCAGCTTTATACTTTTACAGTGGTGACATTTTACTGGAGCTTAATGCTGATTCTGTAATTGTCTAACAATACACGATACAGGTCTAAGAAAAGTGAGGAATTGCTGCATAATGAACTTGTAAACTAAAAAGGAAAGACAGATAGGTCAAAAAGTCTTTATAAGAACATGTGAAAACAGCTCCAAGCAGATCCATGACTGAGCAGGTGGAAGAAATCTCCACCATCAATGTCAGGGATCCTGTGATGAAGAATAAGGGAACCTGGAGGCTCATCCCTGAACCCCATTCTCATTCATTCTTCTCATTTTTCTTGAAGACTAACCCCATCAACCTTAGCACCCAGAGGGAGAGTAAAAGTGTTAGCACAAAAAGCAGGCAATTTTTAGTACAAGAATTACAAATATCATGCAATKAAAGTTTTAGGAAATTTTGGACTAGAAGTGTTAGAGTTGCAATTTTGTTCAACTGTTAATATCTCAAGATTATAGGTTCTTGAATCTACATGCAAACTATATTTGTTTTTACTCGCAACATCATTTTGAGTAGAAGAAACATTATAGAGCTATTAACAGAGAAACAAAAAGAATGGGATGATGTCTTAAATCCCATTCTGACAGGTGAAATTGTGTGTTATTCAGGAAAATCAGGAGTTACTGTATGATTCCATAAGTCTCTCTAAAAAACAGATTTTGCCAGGTTTAAACTCTATTAAATTATATTTATTTATTGCTTTTACCTTATTTCTTACAGATTGTGTTGTTTATGTGTATTCTCAATGGATAGTTCTGAAATGYAGCAAGGGCTCCACACTGGTCAATGACTACATCTGTTACAGTAGAACTTAGCAAAAATTTTCACAAGAGAAAATTTTGGCTGCTTCCCAGCCAAAGCCCAGGCACAGTTCAAATGTTATATCACAAACCAAGAACTATGTTAACAAGGAAGTATGAACAAACTTAACTCATTCTGGTAAGAAAGAGAGGAAAAAGCATATGAATGAAGCCTTCCATTTARCCTTGGGGCCACAGAATCATGGGCATCCATGCCCACCATTTTCTTATTTRTTAAAAGACTAGATGGCAAAAGGCTAGAGACTCCAAAATTGTTATGATTGAGGGCAAAGACTTTGGCTTAAAACCTACTCTTTTTTTCAACTATGCTCTAGTATTAGAGCACTTTGTCTCAATCAAAGTAAAAGCTTCAATCTGAGATTTTATTTTCATAGATAGTAGAATCAATCAGCTGCAAAAAACCAAAATAAAATAAAGAAAATAAAAAAAAAAATCCACAGTATTACTTAGTTTTAGTACTAATTATTTCACAGAAACAAAGCAGGATGACCTTCTTTCAAGCACTGTCAGTGATGATGCTGTATGTACTTCTTTCTTCTTTTTTTAAAACACCTCACTGGCTAACTCATTTTTCCAGAACAGGAGAGACCTAGGGTCAGTGCCAGTTTCTGTCTCAGGGAATAAAAATGCTCATCTCTTATCTCCTTGGCAAATGCAATAATCAACAAGATAGTTTATTTGCAACAGCAGGAAGTGTMTCTCATCTTGTTGATTCTATATAGAAAAGATTATCTGGAATAGAGGAAAAGCAAAGGATAAGGAAAATAAGAAAGTGAGAGCATGACTTTGTAGTTTATTAAACATTCCCTATGAAATGAAGGAAATTGCCGATATCAAGAGATAAATAAAAAACATAAAATTCAAATCATTTTATTCAGGACTGTTTCTTGTAAAACACAAACAAGATCTTKAGAGCAAAGGCTAGAACTCAGATATCTCCTCACCAGTAGGTTCTTTGGTCTGATGAAACCTAAGTTCATCTTGCACAGAGGCACAGTTTCAGTAGTTTGTAAACCCACACAAAGAAAGAAACCCAGAACATGGCTCTTGGGGGCAAGCCACAGCATAACATTTAGGATTCATTCTGTCAGGKCACAGTGAGGTCAGGCTGCTCACAAAGGACTTAGAGAACTCTCAAAGCTGGTTATGCCCTCAGCAATATGTGCAGTTTCACGGGGTCTGGACACAGAGGGCAAGAGATCAGCCTGCGATKTGCACCCAAGGTCTGCTCCAGAGAGAGGGCTGTAGGCAGGGCAGAGCAAGCCAGGGTTCATGACCCAGGATCCCTAAAGGAGAGCTCCTTACAGAGCCCTGTTCAGAGAGCTGGAGCAGGAGCCTACATTCCTACAGCCACCCTGAAATGGGGACTGATGGCCCCAGGCTGACACTGGCCCTGGGTCCTTGGTTAGGGATGGGAGGGTTCCAGGAGTGGCTCGGAGGGAACAGTAAAGCCCTTTGGGGAATAACGTCTAGGACAGATTTCCATGATGCCTTTGTGGCTGGGATCCACTCTGTCCTACATGAACAGTTTGATTTCTGCACAAAATCGGAAAAAGGAAAACAGCCCTTTGCTGAGCACAGAGCTATTAGGATGGCGTCCTTGGATTTAACCATCAGAAATCCACCTCACTTCAGTGAAGGCTTCTGTGTTCTCTTACAAGTAAGGACAATTCCCTGAGGCAATTYTGAACATTTCCTCTCTGTCCTGCAATATCTATGGCTGCAAAACCTGAGCCATTTTAAAATCCTCTGGAATTATGCGGGAAGGTAACATTGTGAGAACTTGGACTGATTTACCACCTTCTCTGCACACTTATTTCTTCAGGGAACTACTGCTGGGGATAATATCAGACTAGCTCTCTATTGAGGAAATCCCACAAGAGAAAACACTTTGTAAACTAGCAAGTATGAAATTTTACCAAGTAAAGGTAGACAGAAATGTGTTATTATCACAARATATTTCTTCATCTTTAAATAAAATACAAGTGTGTATTCCTTTTCATAGCTTTTTATGCCATTGTTTAGCCTAGTTTATCCTTTTTTTAGARGACATAAAATACTCTGCTGAAAAAAGTAAATGTCTGGTCACAATATTTTATTTAAGCTACTGCTGCAAAGAGGACACTGTAATTTGTTTACTACCATCTGGTATTTTCATTTTGAATATACAAAGGACTACTAACAAAATAAATTTCTTGTTAATTAAGGTTTTAGGATAGGGTAATTTAAACAAGAGGGTGTCATCACAAGAGCCAGGGATGAAAATCCACCAAAAAGGATTCTGTTGTCCTGCTGACATTTTGGAAGAAAGATTTCTGCCCTCTGCCCTGTGAAATTAAGCATTCTTCTAACATAGACAACAACCAGTTTCTGAAATGTACATTTCTTTTGTCAATCCACATGAAATGGAGCTCTACAACACTTCGGCATTTTCAACAAGTGATACCCCTGAGTAAATCAAAGCACTAAAGGCGTCTTTCTTTTATCTGTGTTGCTCAAGACACTCTAAAGTGTCATTCTGCAGTCAGAAAGAAAGGAAGATCTCTTCTGCAGTCTTATTAAAAAAGAGGGACTTCACTGCAGTCTTCCCTTAACAGTGACTTTCTTTTCYTTTTTTCCTCTATTATTCTTCTCACACTGTTACTTTTTTTCAATTAGACTTTTTGTATGCATTGTGAGGACTCAGTCAGTACTATCGTGACTGACTGAGTGCATTCAACATTTAGAGAAATATTAGACAAGGAATAAGGGTAAGATAAGCTTTTTTAACATTTCAATTAAAAATAAATTAGAAAGTATTATCTATTACTAATAGGYTGTGTAAGAAATGTTTTACAGTGCTTTTTCCTCTTTTATTCTCTCAATTAATAACCATCCTGTGGCTTGCATAGGGTGTCTATCATTCACTTTCAACATATTACTTTTGGGGTTCACATGAGCACTCTCAGGTTTATATGTAAACGAGATCGGTTCACTAACACAGGGCACACAGAAAAGTCCTAAATGGAGTTGGGAAATCTCAAGCAGTTTTATAAAAAATGGAAAAACTGTGTTTTTTGATCAGACTACTTAAATTCACATGTGAATAASATTCTCTGAAACTTGAGACAAGAATTTTCTCATGCAGTTTTTCATCTGGTACTACGTACCTGAAGGAGATGAGGGGAAACAAAAGTTGAATAGAAATATATTGATGGGGTACCCCTTCATCATTTCACTAAAAATGTATAGCCTCATTAGCTGGCTGTTCTTTGCACTTTGTTGTCTAACATGGACAATTCTTTTTCTTGTGGTTTTTTTAGGTACTCACAAAAACCTTATTAAAGATTGTATTTACTAAAACAGAAATATGGAAGCAGATTCATCTGAGTAGTGTGTTGCACTTGGCTTTAAGTACTGGAAAACCACATGTAGAATTTTAGTGGATCTGCTGCTCAAGAACACCTGAAATGTTCTATAGCTGGGTAACAAAGGAATTTGTTGACATAGAGTGAAGATCAGACCAGATATTCAGTTTACATCCTTTTCATACACAACAGTGGTTCACTGAATATAAATATAGAGATTATCTGCTTGCCAAATTTCCCTTTTCACTCTGCTGCTTCTGGTTACAGTTAGGAAACTCCAGAGTAATTTTGGTTTCTGTGGGTTGGAAATGAGTCACTATACAGAGGTTTMATGGGAAATTTTCAAGCAGGCTTTTCTAGTCGAGTATCCTAACTTTAAAATGATAACCCTGCTGAAATAGCAATGCAATTTGTTCATCGTCTCCTTAGTGATGTTTCTTAGTGAGTTTCCAGTCCTGCCTTCTAGACCAGATGGGATATAGAAAASCACTGCCCATCTTTGTTACTAGAATAATTTTTTGCAGCAGTTAGCTTTGCAAGAATGAGGATGTTTCTGCAAATCATAAACACTATATCTATTAGCCAGAGGGATTAGATGAGCTTCCAATTTTCTTCTGACTCACAARTATTTTACATTTATTACTAATTTATAATTTCCATTACTTATATAGAAAGGATTCAAATTGTTCAGCTTTTATTACATCCAATACTAAGCCCCAGGACATATTGCTTCCAGCTATAGCTGCTTAGGTAAATTTATGGATCACCATTCAACCATATTCAAGAACTTCAGACAGTGTGCAAAAAAAATATAACTGAGGCTTGTTGACTAATGACATTATGCAGAAAGACTGTTCTCGCCTGAAATTTCACAGATTAATTATTAATCAATGAGAAGATAAGAGAAGGTTTCAAGGATATTCTAGAAATTAATTTCTAATCAGAGAAGATGAATTAATTTTTCAATAGAAGAGGTGTAAAAAGATAAATGCTATGAGATGCCAATAAAATTGCCTCTTCAAAACCGGTATGGTGGCTGCTAGCAGGTTACCAGTTTCATATCTCCATATTTTCTATGAAGTGCCCTTTCATGAACTCTTTTCCTTCCCACCTCAGTGATGACAGGAATATTTTTGCAATATGTATTTGGGCAAGCTGATTACATCACCCTGATTTCTATTGTGCTCAGCAGGTATAATGATTGTAGATCTCTAATGAGGGATTTGCCTGCAAGCTGAGACATTGCCTGGCTCCCTCCTCTTGACACCAACCCTTCAGACCTACATTGATGTGGTTCCTCCTCAGTCTTCTCCAGGCTAAACAAGCCCAGCTCCCTCAGCCTTTCCTCACAAGTGAGATGCTCCAGTCCCTTGATCATCCTTGTTGTCYTCTGCTGGACCTGCTTCAGAAGCTTGTACTGATCAGTCTGGGATCCAACTCAACATGTCACATCATTATTATTATTTCTTCTATTTCTATCATTATTACAGGCTATCATTATTCTATCATTATTACAGTGATTAGATAATTATTTACAAGTCCTTTAATTAAGCTGTGAAATAGTTTGAATTTTATAATTTAAATGTTAAGGGACCTCAGAATGGAATGAGAATATTCTTAACTCACTCCCAGTTTAAAAAAAACAACAAAAAAAACCAAAAGTCATATCTATACATGTTTTGTATTCTAACTATATAAATAATTATTTACAGAAGAATTGAAAAACTGCAGATGAGGACCTTCATGTCAAGATCTGAAGAAAGGCCTTGCATATCCAGTACTGGAGGAATTGTTCAAGAACAGTTCATCCTTCTGAAAATAATTACCTTCATAAAGTTAATTAGCTGCATAAGTGCTGGCTGCATGAGGTAGCACTGCCCAAGGGCAACTTAGCATTCATGAATCAGTGTAATTCATACACGTCCATCTCAGTGCTTTCTACATTTTTGATGTTTTATGGCCTTGACTAGTCCCTTTCTCAGTACTGAATCATTTGTCATGCAATCATAGTGAAGAATGTGAGTTTTATTGAGCATACCTAGGACTGCTATTTTGTGGGACCTTTCTAAAAAGGTTCCAGAGAGGTCTGTTTGTAAATGTTTAWCAAGTATTCAAGGTCTTCCATAGCTAGCCAAAAGTTCTTGCTATTTAGAGGAAGGCCAACCAGACAAGAAAAATMATATATGTTCATATAAGCACTCTGACTATGGAAAAATATGTCATGAAATAATAGCCTATCAGCCTTTTTCATTTGGAAACAATTCAGACACAGCAATCAAATAAAATTATTTTGTCCTAATCCATTCTTTAGCAAGATATTGCTTTAGGTCATATATAATGCAGTATTAATTTCTTTGTGATCCTACAACAGAGTAATACAGACTGTTCTTACAGTCAGATTAAATTTTGCTGGTCAATGAATTCAAATAAGAAAACCAAATATGTATCAGAAAGAGGTGTTCTTTTCCACAATGATCTAGTGTTTGGAAAATTTAGGAAGCAAGCTTTTAAAGTTGAGAAGGCTCATGACTGATGGTGAAGCAGAAAAGTGCTCTAACTATTTAAGTCATTTGCATTGAGGGAGGGGGGCAAGATGCTCTTAAACCCCCCTGTTGAAACTAAACCCTTTTGTGGACAATGCAAAACTAATGGGATTTGAGACACAGACAACACCAGAAGGACAAAACCAGACAAAACCAGCTGTAGAGACCAAACCAGAGAAAAGCAGGGCTCCAGCTCTGAAGTCCAGCAATGCATTGCAGATGCCATTTTTGAAGATGACTGTTACCTTGCTTATCAAATAGATATTTTGAATTCTATTCTCAGGGGACTAATTTATCTGTCATATTCTACAAAGCACTTGTGCATTCAGGTCACCTTTAAATTGTTCTCTTGGACATGAGTGCTTAAAAGTAAGGCATGGTAATGCCATCTTTACTACAGTTCTCTGTCTTGTTTCTACAGCCAAATTCAAGCACCCATTCAGACAACCTTACCTTACACAGAATCTTCAATTATTTGGGTTGGAAGAGATCTTAACCATGATCTAGTTCCAATCCCCCTCCAGTGAGCAGGGACACTTCCCACTAGATCAGATTCCTCTGGGCCCCATCYAAATTGGCCTTGAAAACTTCATCAAGGGATGAGGCATCCAAAACCTCTCTGGACAACTTGTTCCAGTGCTTCAGCATGCCCACAGTAAGGAATTTCTTTGTAACATCTAATATAAATCTTCCCTCTTTTACTTTACCCCCATTGGCCACTATCTGCCCATATATATCTGTCCTTCTCCCTCCCTTTTGTAAGTGCCTGATGATACTGGATGGCCACAAGGTCTCCCCAAAATGTTCTCTTTGCCAGGCTAAACAACCCCAGCTCTTTCASTCTGTCTTCACAGGAGAGGTGCTCCAGCCCTCTGAACATCTTTGTGCCCTACTCTGCCCACAGCAGGTCAACACCTTCTGCTGAGGACCCCAGACCTGGACACACCAACCCAGGGGAGCACTYATGAGGGCAAAGCAGAGGGACAGAATCACCTAGGACAGGTGACATCCCTCCTCTTGATGTCCCAAATTTACCTCAAATCCAAGAAAATTCACAACTTTTGATTAGGCTGCTAGAGCAGCCTGAATAACTGAAGGGAAAGAGAAATTGTAGTTATCATAACTTTGAGAAATAATCTATTTCATTTGATATCTGGACAAAAACAATATTTAAACACTTGACTTCAGACACATTTGAAAATGCTATTCTTCAGCTTAAAAAGTTTGACTTAAAAAGCAAACTTCTGTTGCCCAGTCCTGATTACAAGGATGAAAGARGTATATATTGGTTAACTGTCTGTCACTGTACTGTATTCTCTTGTGTTGTATTTACAAAGAAGCAAGAATTGTGTTGGTGCAGAAGAGATCAATAAGAAGTCTGTTATCAATCTACTAGCAAACTTTGAAGTTAGAAAAAATGAGAACTATATTGCTTTCAAACATCCTTGACAGTTTAACAAAGATGCAGCAAAGAGAGAAAGAGATGGGAGGAGCTGTAATGACTGCCCTTGGTAGCAAAGAAAAGAAGAATGACTCAGGTGCTGAAGAGCTACACGAATCATAGTTTCATCCTTCAGAGGTTGAAAASTTCAAGGCTATTAGCTATTTTCTTCTACTGACAATGAACAAAAGAACAAAGCAAGAAACACAATATCTGTCCAAACAGGCTTTCCACATTTATTGGCCTAACAGCTTTACTTTCATCTAAGAAAGCTTAAAATAATAGAGCAAGGAGTCCTGAAACATGCAATCTTTAGCCTTGAAAAAGAGCTTTGTGAAGCCTATAAAGCAAAATCTCTTGATCTTTTAAACATGCAAGCCAGATAGAGAACAAAACTCATGACAGTGTAATATAAAGTAGAAACACATATATGCACGCATGCATGTTTTTCTCAAGAACAATTTTCTCATGCGGCATTAAGCATTTCCCTCCAGTAAGCAAGTTTTACAAGACRTAGAACTGTCTTTACAATGAGGATTCAATCCATTTTAACCCTTTCAAAAAAAAAGAAGAAATCTAATAAYTATGTGATTAAAATAAAGAGGTAGCTAGTTCACAAGCAAGTCTAAAGTATTTTACTCTCCCTTACACAGTACCTCCATAGGGTATTGTTAGATGTTCTGGCATTTCATATGTGCTCTATTGTCTGTTGTTAGAAACTTCCCTGCTAAAATACTTAGATTAGCAGCAGTGCAGACCTTTTCCTTCAGGAAAGACTTTTTTTTTTTTTTTTTTTTTTTTTTTTTTTTTTTTTTTTTTTTTTTTTTTTTTTTTTTTTTTTTTTTTTTTGCCACTGAAGGAGTTCCTGCATGTTTTTGATCAGAGATACATCTTGTATCTCTTATGTTCTCCCCTGGCTTGATATGACCATGTCTGAAAAAGCAGGATGCTCAACATCTGCGACAGTTTCCACACTCAGAAAGAACATACAATATGAGCTCTGCATTTCATTGTGAACATGAATTGTTGATTTAACTCCATAACCATGCACAATATTAAACACCTTGCAAGATGAGGCCGTTTCTAGTCTCCGTGTTTTAGAGGGATAAGAAAGCGTGTGTGAGGTTGGATCCTGGAGGTTCTCAGCACCATCTGGGGGAGCTGTTTCTCTGTGGTTCTTGTCTGYGAGCAGCAAAGCTCCATTTTGCCCGCTGGTGTCAGTGATAAAGAATCAGCAGCACAGATGAGGTGAAAAGAGTGTGAGTGAACGGATGAAACTGGAAACAATAAGGCCTAACCTTGGGGCTATAGATCAGATGATTGGGGGCTGAATGGAATAAATAAATGGACAATTTCAGCAGAGGAAGGAGGAAGTACTGAGCAGCATTCAGAAGAACGAAAGAGCCAGAGTTGGAGTTGCAGCTTGATTGCTGCTGCTCAAGGACCTCTCCTGAAGGAGGAGAAACATTACCAGGAGGGAGATTAATGGACCAAATGTGTGAGTCCATAGCAAAAGGAGGCCCTGAAGAGATGTGTGTGTGGTTGGGTGTTGTGGGGACACACTCTGGAGCTGAGGGAGAAAAAGATGGATTTGATGTGACAGATGTGTAAATAAGGTAATAATTTTATACATGCATTTTTTTCCTTTTTTTCCCCTCTACATCTACAGTTATAACAGGAGAAGGCTTCAAATTGTAGGCTGAGAAGAAAACAGCTGTCTTTTCCTTTTGTTAGCCAAATGACTGAGACATTGGGAAAAAAACCCCAAAAACATAAATCCACATCCAAAAGAAAAACACCGTAAACAAAACAAAGCAAAACACATTTTATACAAGAAACAAATTAACAACAAAAACATAAAATAAGACCCACCAAAACAGAAAAAAAGACAGCCAGACAAATCCCAAGCAGAAGAATTGACACAAGAGTGACTGGAGCTGTGAGTGAAAGTATGCAGGGTAAATACAACTTAAGCAGAAAACAAACAGTAAGTTCTCTAACCATAAGCTGAATGTGCAAAGATTGGGCCTTTATATTCAAAGAGGAAACAGAAATTAATTTGCCTGTAAAAGCTGATTTATCCATGTTTCCTCTCTCCTACTTTCACTTCCCCAGCTTCTGCAAAACCGATGGATCCGTACACATCTTTCACTGTGTGATTTCCTATCTCCCATTAAGGCCTTTAAAGTTCCTGCTTCAGACACTCCGTGAGAATGCAGGCCATTCATTTACTACTGAGTTATTGTAAAAGCTCAGATAACATCTTTCTTCCCTTCACTTTGCTTATGTGAAAGCAAAAGATTTTTTATTTTGCTACCAGAGGTCACATGGAGAAGTGCTGTGACTTGTATTTTTACTGGTAAATGGAATGAAAAACCCCAAACAACAAAACCTCTTTTTCTCTAACATTAGCTTAGAATCCAAGTTCCATGATTGTTTTATGCCACAGTGAATTCCACAATAAATGTAAGATCATATACCAAAATGAAGCACAGGATTTGAATTGCAGCACACTTGTGCAACCACCTTTCCTCCTCAAAAATTGTCACTCCACATTGTGAACCAGCCTGCCCGTGACCTAGCAGCAGTCCTACACTAAACTTAAATCTTCTTAGCTTCTTTAGAATATGTTTTACTTCATTTACCTCTGTATTTGGCAACATAAATTTTGTGTTCAGGACTTCAAATTGCAGTTGCCTTTAATGTAGGCTTATTTTTAAATMAAATATGTTCTATTTAACTTTATAATCTACTGCCATTATCTGGCCTTAGTTCTCTTCTTGAGAGCTAAGTTATTTTGTTACAATGATAGCTTTAAAGTTGCAGAAACTCAAATTAATTTGGTGAGGGAAGTTGGCCAGATTTTGGTTTTAATTTACTTTTCTTTTTAGGCATGATTTTAACTTCTATAATTCCCTAAATCTTTGTTTCCTTAGAGCGACTATGGCAGGAAGTTAATCCACAAGMTGCAGCAGCTTCTTAGGATACATTTTAAACCACAGGCTAGATAATGGTTCTTGCTGTTTTTCATTCCTKTTTCTCTGCCAGCAAGGTGACTTGAGGACCAGCTGATTGCTCCAACCCCAGTATASTTAGGTGAAACAATCACTGTAGTGTTCCAAGGCACTTTTCAAGGAATTAAATAGAAAGATTTTATTCTGACACCAAATGATAGCAGAGTGAATATATTCATCAAAGTTCCCAGAACTAGTGAAGAAATTCATGTTTCAGCCTAATTGAATYTTGRAAAAAAAAAAGAAAATGCTAGCCTGAGCCTAAAAGAAAAAGGGGAAGCCACAGGGAGTAATCTTCAGTGGTCTAAAGGAAGTCTGAAAAGAAAAAATGCAAAAACCTCATCTTTGTAATCCTTAGTCAGGCAAAAATCAGTAAAAAAATTGAATGATCAAGCAATATAGGAGCAGACTGTGAATCTGTATATTTCTTCTCATATGCCAGTTAMATTATTCATGAAGAATCATCTCCTGCTAATCCCCTTTTTTAGTTCCTGTTGTCTAAACAGGCAATACTTGATGGCTATTAATTCAATTAGTTATCACTTTCAGTAAAGAATTCCTTTCACAAATCTGACAGGATGTCACTAGTTTTTCAGTCTCTCAAGTCAAATTAAAGACTCACTTGTTTTCCCTTTGCTTTGCATTTTTATCTCCTCATAACAGRCTGCACCATATAATTAGTATAGACTTAAAGAAAAGCCCTGGAATTTTGTGGAAGGATGAGAGAACCAGCTTGGATCTTTCTGTTGTTGAGGAAACACCACAATTCAAAAGGCAAAATTATTTTCATGAAAGAAGKAGAATTTTTGATCAGAGAAATACAATGCAGTTTTCGTAGAGTGCAGGCAGTTTCTTTTTTTAGCAACGTGTTGCAGTGGGCAGTGGTCTAGAGTTGTTGACCCATAAATGGGGGCAATAAGTTCAACTATTGACTGAGTTTTGGAGGAAATGAAAATAATTGAAAGTGGAAATAGAAATACCTCTACTTCAGCAAAGATTTTTCACCATACTGAGATATTTCAAGAATTGTTGATATTTCTCTTCTTTCTCATCTCTTATCACCAGAACTGCCTYGCCTATCCATATACTTTCTGGCAAWCAAAGAAATAAGGAGATTATATTTGGTGGAACACACCACATATTTTGCTAGTGATGCTTAGTGTTCTTGTGCTCATGACAGCTGCYATCAGTGAATGAACCTAAGCATACAAATGTAATATCAGCTCTGAAAATTCTGCWTTTTCCAATGCTGGCTGTGGCTGAAGATCAGGGAGTTTACTGSCTGGAGGAGTGCATGGAGGAAGTCCCAAGAAGAGTCTGGGATGACCATGCCCTCATTCCAGCTGCTGGATCAAGTCTGCTGGAGGGGACATGGGGCAAAAAGAAGATCACAACAGCATAACAGCTTTTCCTTTTAGGGAAGCATCACCTAAGACAATAGAAGTTTGCAGTATTCTCCTGCATACTTACTAATATTCTTTTCATTAATCACTGAAGTTGTTGTACAATATAATGATTATGGAATCAATAAACTACAATAGACATCAGTTTCCCTCTTCTCTGTGTGTCAGGCCAGAGCTGGCAGGAGGATGCAGAAAGGGTTCAGTCAGAAACTGGAAGATCTAGTTTCTCATTTTTTGAGTGAGTTCTCCAACTACTCAAAGTAATGAGAAACTCTCTCCCATACATTCATATTATAAAATTAAAAAGCTACAAATGCTTTTGCTTTCATACCCAGTCCTGTCATCTTCTAAATGTGTGTGCTAATGTGAGTTGCTTCTAAATCATGGTGGGTCTCAAGTTTAGACAGCTTTTTAGTTGAACAGGAAAAAGCCTTGCAAATGTTGGGCAATTCAGATCAAATGACTGTGGCACCAAGCAAGGAATGAAGCAACCACAGAAATCCATTTGGGACCTGGCTGCCCAAACTCACCATGAATATTATGCAATGAAATCTCCAAGCTTTTTAGTGCTTGGCTACACTGTCTCATCACATTTCCTATTGGTTCTCCTGATAATAKTTTCATATATCAAATAGTGTGTTCCTCTTCTTATGAATAAGGAATTAAAAAATAGTAAATTGCTGATCCATTCTTTTCTTACTTTTTTTTACAGCATTGGTTCTTTTTTGTTTGTTTGTTGCTTTTTGAGATACTGTGTTCTACAATTATATTAATTTGGAAAGCTTTTTTCCTGTCAATATGTCTAGAAAAGGGAGTAAGCAATATCCCAGTAACCTATTTTAATTGGAGTACAAAATKATTTTTATAAGTCCATCCTACTGCTTTTATAACTTTGGCAGTGAAAAGAAGTTGTTATTAGAATATCCTTGWTGCATACCAACAACCCTTGTCAATACTACTTGCAAGGACAAAACAATAACATAAAGATAAAGATAAAAGATGAAGCATCTTTTACATATTAAAAAGGCATCTGTCTTGTTCTTAAGTCTACTAGTATAGATTACTTATTCAGTTGCTATTGTAGCAGAATGAGGAACAATTCCACAAGTGATCTCAAGCAATTTCTTAWTTTTTTCCTTTATATGAAATTAGAACCAACAAGCCAGACAGTGTAGTTATGAAGTGTTCTCTAAGGATACTAGAATGACTGAAAAAAAATACCTTTGGCAGAATCTGCCATAACAAATATTGGGGAACATACACTTCATGAGAAATACTTCCAGATTACACTTTTATTACCTTTTCATACCACATATTTCTGAGCTCCATCTTAGCATATCTCCAAACTGCCATACTTACCACCTATCCTTCTCCCATTTCATGTGTCAGACTCTCTGTGATGTCTGTAAACCATCCCATATATCTACCCTGACACGGTTAATGATGCTCAGTTGCGTTTCCTTAACATATTATTGAAAGACCATATGCTCCCAAGTGTTCTGTGAGTTTTCATTGCATGAAATACTTCTATTCAAGATAATTCTAAATAAGACCTGGAAAACCCGGCAAATCTTTGAATTTGATTATAACTCTCACTGATGCTCTTCCAAAGGAAAGTTAGGCAGATTTTTCTTGGATGTCTCAAAGTTTTCTGGCTCCATATTTAGCTTCATGGGGTGATGGAAAGAACATATACCTAATATTCCTTGCTGACTGGTGATGGGTAGGAAAGGGAGCAAGGCAAAAAGTGGTTGAAATCTAGACTTTTCATCTTTTGCTGTGTGGAAAATACAAGCTTCTTTTGCAGAGCTGTGCTATAACTATGAAAGTGCAGTAGTAAAAAACATTCTTAGAAGCAAMTTTGCTGAACAATGATTTTCTCCTAAAGATACCAATCATTTTATGAAGCATCACATTTATTTACACTAATAGAATAAAGTAAGATACTATGTTAGGTTTGCAATAGTGAAGCATCTTCCATTATAATTTCATTTGCATTTCTAACAATACAGAAGTTTTCAATAGTGCAGATTGACTACTGGTGGCATGCATGAGTAAGAGCTCTTACAAGGGTTTCGATTTATAAGTTAYCCAATTTTTAAAGGACTGTTAGCCACACATTTGAAAGCTAAAATGCAGCAGACAGTTGATGAGATAGGAGCAAATAAAACGAGATCTTGAACTGTTGATCATTTTAATAATTTCTTTTTCATACTAACAATAATTTCAAAATAATTGGAAAGCCTAGAGCAGTATATATCTGTGTCAAAAGACAGGCATTCTTTGAATGCTCTGCAGCAATCTATATTTTAAATATTTTAATATYTAATCTATATTTTAATTCAGTTCTATGAATTTTTACTTTCTAGAAGTCTGAACAGTGAACTTTCATCAAGAAACCAGTTATGCAAACAAAGAATACAAAACCAGATGGCAAACACAGGATAAGAGTGATTTAAAAGTTGATTCATCAACTCGTTCTTASCGTTAGTAGAAATGACCTTAAAAATATATTTTAGTATATAGGCTTACAACCAATTAAGGAAGAACCTATGTAAATCAGAGCACTGTGAAAATAAGATATGCAAACTGAACTAAGATTATATTTTTCTAAATAGATTTTTATGGAAACTATGTTCATAGCACTATTTCTGTGCAGTTAGATCTGTAATATAAGCTAAGTATGAAAAGWTCCAAATGGTGCCCAAATTTTATAAAACCTATATTTAGTTCTAACATTAGAACTAGGAAAGGAAATGATCTCTTTCTAATAGATTATAAACGAAGCACAAAGATTGACCCAAATACATTTTTTACTTAAAACTGAAGAGGAAGTTATCTGTTTCATTTTTCTCCCAATAAATGGTTTAGCTTCCATTTCATTTAAGGTGAAGATGTAAACTCACAAAATGAATTGTCAGGTGGCTTTTAGTACAGATATGAGTCTGAAAAAGCAATAAACAAAAATATTGAGTTTTAATGGTGTTTTTCTTTTCTTTTTTTTTTTTTTTTCTTGCTGAAATGAGTGGAAAAAAGAGTTCTTAGCTACGTATACTATGCCATGAGAAACAAATGATTTCATATCAATTGTCAAAAGGAAGCTGGAGCTGACAAAGTCTTGCCTTTCTATGACAAGATAAATTGAGTATTCATCCTCTCCTTGTCTCTGAAAARTTAGGATTAGGAGTATTCGCTAGGAAAATGATTATCCTAGCGAATACTCCTAATCCCCACAAATATCTGGATGTGAATCTGTCTCTTTGGAAACTTTCTTAAACATCATTTATTTGGAGAAAAAAAAATTAGCTGGTTTCTTTGTGTTGGGAAACAGTTCTCCACCTCCAATGGAGCAGAAGCTATATAAGTTTCCTCACATCCTGATGTCCTTTGGAATCTGCTGGGTGTTTTTTTACCCCTGGATCTGACAGCTGGTGAGTTTGATTGATAGAGAACTTAACAGATGACAGAAGAGAATTTGTCTCGAGTAGGGAGATAGCCATCCAGATGGAGCTATCCAGAAAATGATTAGGTCTTAAAGTAAACATCCTATCAAAGGATAGAGCCATTTCATTTGTATAGGACTATTAAAGTATTTTATAGACATTGGAATAGCTCCAGCAAAGAGAGTTCTTCTGCAGGRAAGTTGAGACCCCAGTGAGTAAAAGCTTCACCTGTGAGTTAAGGAATTGAAGTTCAAATCTTTGGCCTGAAGCAGGAAGAAAGTGAATTTGAGGTCATTTCTCATACCTCTTAAGCAGGTACCTTAATCAAACGGACATTATGTATTCTAAAGAAGCTTTGCCTCGTGTTGGAGCTAATGAAGTTAATTAATGTTTGCTGCAGCTCCATAAGCATTAAGTAGTGTCATCAGTCCTTAGCTAAAGCAGATTTCAGTAGTTGCCTGGYTATCATGTTGTCTGACCCGTCTCTGGTTCCCTCTTCCTGAACAATGCTATAGATTTATTGATTGAGTAAAAATTGGTTGTTTTCTTTCATGTGCCCAGGAATATAGAAYTGGAATGGTAGATTACCCATGGTCAGAGAGTACTGCACAAAATTTCATAATATGTGGATAGAAGGTCTCTGTCTATGGCTACAATCATGAGAGAACAACGAAGCCTTTTCCATCTGAGGGCAAGTATCAGTTTAAAGATATAGTATTTGATCTCCAAGTTTTTTTGATAAAGGGTCTCACAGAGGTAAGATCTCCTAATGAGATCACAGAGGTAAGATCTCCCATATGATTCCAGAATGGCTTGTATATCTAAGTTAGGATATTGCAGTGCTACCACAAATGTGCCATCCAAATGTAAGGCAGTAAAAAACAACTTTTTTTCAAATCTCAAACAAGACGTAAACACAGGTAGTAAGGCCAAAAAAATTGGCAACTAGAAAGAAACTTTATCCTCTAACAAGTGAGTATAAAATCTTGCATTACATGATTTAAACAGTGTAGGATTTCACAGCTCACAAGTTAGGTTTGAAGTTACTTGCAGTAGTTAAATATTGTGAGAGAAATACTAGCAGAGATGACAGGAAAAGGAACTTTTTGTCTAAGATGAACTTTGAAAATATTAATAGTCTTGTTAGTTGGCATTTGTGGTACTAGCTGCTAAGCTTTGATCATTTTGGTTTTTTTTTGTATTTTATACTACTACATCTTCATTTAGAAAGTGACAGCCAGTGATAGAAACCTGAAATAGATCTTTCATGATTTAGAGAACTGCAGACTTTTTTTTCTATGAAACATGCAAGAGTTGTAAAAAAATCTGTCATTTACAAAACCATATCAGAATAAATTTATATTGCAAGTGTCAAGGCTTATTATTCTTGGTTGCATCAACACAAAGTAAAGAACTATACAGATGGCTTTTTTTTTTAATCAATAACTAAAAAGTGCCATTTAACACCAGAATTTTTCTAAGACAATACTAATTAATATAAATACACAAGTAAAATCCTAAGACTTGGTTATTTTAATAAAGTTTACAAGATAGGTAAATTGCAGTTTTTTCTTGTAGCTCTTTTGGTTTTTTTCTTCTGTTATCTTAAATGCTTACAGAAATCAATCGCAGAAATGACAATACCTTTCTACCTTTGCCTCAAACTGCAAAATAAAGATTTTAGATTTAATAATTTTTCATTTCTATTTTTTGTTACTGATTTCAGAGATTAAAGACATAAGTGAAATACCTGATTATTGCCTTTACATAAGGCAATAATTTACATAAAATAATTATTTTCTTCATTTAAAAAATACACTAATCTTAATAAAGTAATTTAAATTTTTTATATTTTATAATTTTTGAACTCAAATCAGGAAATATCCAAAGAAGGGTTAGCTGGGGAACTACAAATGTTCAGTCTTTTCCTGATTCATACAAAAAAAAATCAGGTAATACATACAATATCTATTTAATATTTGTTTATTATGTTTGATGATCCTGCAAGAACAACACCCCTGAGATTTGTAAAACATTTATGCTGGCAACAATAAGTAGCTATTTCTTTGTGGCATTGGAGAAATAGAATTGAAATGAAGGGTTTTTCTCCGCTATTTACACTTAATTTGGGCATGACTAGCACATTAATTTCATCTACCATAAATTGAATTAAATTGCATTAGTTCTTGATAATCTAGATAATAAATAAAGGATCAAAACTGTTAGCACACTGTAATAGATTAGCAGTCAAACTAATGGAATTTAAATGCATGATCAAAGTGATTATGCTTTGGTAAAAAAAGGTTATGGTAATGAAATATTAGAAAATTTATGAAATGTTTGAGAGTGTTTGAGAGACCCAAGAAATGGAAAGGTGTGCAATCTTCATCTTCACATTGCAATATGAATTATCTATGAAGAGTGGAGGTCTGCTGGAGAGAGAACTCATTAAATGTCTACAGGAAATGCAATAGAGCAGAGAGGAAACATCCAGRAGGCTCCTGGAGTGTGTGGAGGAGAAATCCCAGACCCAGCCGGAGCTGGAGCTGATGAGGAAAGGCAGAAAGGYGCCCGCTGGACCTGTTTGCTGTGGACAGAGAAGGACTTGTGGTGTCGTGATGGTTGGTGGCCATCCTGGGCATAGAGATTATGAAACACACGCTYTTCATTGCTCAAAATATGAAACTTTTAATCCCTCTGCACCTTTGCACCTCAGGAATGTAACTAACTATCTTTTATTTCCAGAGCTCAGATGGGTCATTTTTTAAACTCCTTGGTTTATCTCTACACATCATTCTATAAAGTTGCCTGGTTTGATTTGCAATTCCCTGTAGTACCAGAGTTTTTTTTATCAGGAAAATAATATTCAGGAAAACCTGGAAAATGAACAATAAAATAATAAAACATATAACTTGGCTCTCTCTCTGTCATGCTGTTTCTCACTTAAACTGAGACTTTTCAAGATAACCACTTATTTTTGTTTACACTTTTCCTTAAAAAAATGTAATGAGATGATGAATCATCATCAGCAAAAAGCCTTTGAGTTCTTCACAAAAATATACATGAAAATGAAAAAAATATCACTGGTCATCTTTGTCAAAGAGATAGTAGTTTAGTTCTTCTGCTAACAGCACTGTGTGATACATTAAAAAAAAATAGGATTAACTTGAAAGAATCATAAGCAATACCTTGGGAAGGTAGGTTTTTGGGTTTTTTTTAATTATTATTTTTCTAATAAACCAGGCTCTACATGGACYAGCATACACTTCCTAAAACTCAATTCCTAGGAGAAAAGACCAGCTAAATGCTCTTCCTTCTCCATTCACAGAAATAGTGATCAGAGTACCAGAAAAAGCAAAAGTGCACCTAAACTGCCTGTGTATCCACTAATTCTGTATTTCCAACCTGGACATTTCATTATATCCTGAATACAAATATTAAATATATTTAATGTTTTTAGCACAGGTAAATAGAAACATTTAATCACAGTACACCTTTGCTATACTCACTGTGACTATGAGAAAACATATTTATTTAAATAAAAATAAATGAAAATGGATTTCTGGAGAGTTATCTATTACACTGCYATAAGTATACCTGTACTAACAGCATTTCAGCATTTTCTTCTAGCTATAATGTCTCTGAAATATTTGAAATCTTGTAATACTGAAATATAAATGCAGTGCATATTCAGTTCCTGGAGAAATGTTGAAAATGTAACTGCTTTTATATAACTGAAATTCAAGATTGAAAATATTTCAAAAGCACCAGTGTAGGAATAAAATATTGAAATACTATAGGAGAAGAACTGGAAAGAAGAGAAAAATAAATCAAGTTTAGAAGGGAAAGATGGGGCATATTATTCAATAAGGTGGCAGAGTCAATAAGAGAGACTTCTCAAAGCATATTCAGGATGAAAAAAAGTGTTAATTGGACACAGGAGGGTGATTATGAGGGAATACAAATAGATTTRAGTAAAACGTGTAAATAACAGCAAAGCATTTTATATAGGAAATATTCCTGTGACTGTGTCAGACCTGACATTGAATAGTAAATGAGAAGGCAACAAACATCAGTGAACCCTGGAAGACCAAAGACATCATGGGTCAGAGTTTGTTACTATTCACTGTGCTCCAAATTCACTATTTCACAAATAGATCCATTCCATAAACAGGTGTACAATATCAGATCCAGCTTTCTGTATGGAAAGAAATAATATATTTTAAAAAAACCAATTAACTACAAAATGAATGCATTAGTTTTCAGGTAAAAGACTGAGATGCTTTGAAATGTTGATATTTTAACATTTTAAAATATTTTAAATAACATACTGTTTTGTTATTATTTACCATCTTCCTGAAATATATTTTAAATGTAAGATATTCTGATTTTTTTCAGATGCAGTCATAAAATATTATCAGAATTATTAGGCATCTTAAAAGTCATCCATACATTTTTCTATAGTGTTTCAGGTAGATTAGAAAAGAAATTCTCTGGCTTTTCACTAACTTCAGAGTTAAAATCACACTGAATTTTCCAAAGTTTTAATAAGTCATAGATTTAAGCAAGTAATGTCTCATTATAACTTGATTCTAGCAAATAACTTCATTATTTTTGAAATGCTAGACTTAACCTAAGCAATAATTGGGKTTTTTTTGTTCTGTTTTCCAGAGACAACCAAATAGGGCCATTTAAATTTTTTTCTGTCATCTTTTTCCCCATTAAATAAGGGTAGAGCCATATTTAGTCCTCCAATAACTACTGTCATGTAAGAAACCTGGTTGGTCACTTACCCTTCCCAKGTCTAAAATTCAGGTTTATTGGATTCTACTGTCTTGAACAAATATTATACACATTTCAATTTASGAGTGATTACTTCTCTGTGATTTACCTATACATGAATTGAAACCCTTGTACAAGTTATCACAGTTATTTTTATTGATGCTTTTCAATTTGTTATTGTTGTAGACAAATCAGATATGTCCCAAGATCCATGGCAGAGGCAGAAAAACTTGAAACTTTATCCAGCTCCTGAAACTCCAACCAAAAGTGCTTCCCACACTAAGAAAAACCCACCAGGTTCTTTGGCAGTACTTCCAACAAAAGCCCACAAAATGATGAAATATTTACTACAGTGAAAATCTTTTCTAGTCACATAATGAATTATAACTCTGAATTAAACTACAGAGTCATGGGTGGGCATCTGCTCAGAAATTAACCTTAATTCAATATTAGTAAACCAAATAAATAATAAATAAATTATCCCACATTTTTTTATCAGTACTGTAGATGCAAAATGAACACTTAAAGTGACTGATCTTACTATAGGAGAGTTTCTTATGCTGTTTTCWCTTCCTTTTTCTGTTCACACAAATTAAATTTAATGGTGTTTGTCCATAATTGTGGTCTTATAGTATTTCTGCTGCATCACAAATATGTGTTTATTACTCAGAACTAAATTACACTTTGTTACTGGCCTAAATATTCAAGATTTAATTTTGATCCTAGTATCCCCTATTCCATTTACTCATCCAGAAAAGGTAGATATTATCAAGAGAGTTAGTTGATGCAGAGACTGAACACTTTAACAATAACAAAGTAAGATAAAATGGAAACAGTGAAARAAACTCAGTGTGAAAACTCATGGATAAAAAATAAATGCTACAGAAGATGAGAGGGATACTTTTACCAGCTGTTGTTTGCTTTTTGTTAGTGTTTGAGGACAGAGTAGAGAATACTGGGCAAAAGCAGCAGCAGAAAGTTTCACAATTTAATAAAAGGACAGTGGCTGGAGGCAGAGCCTGAAGGCAGAATGTTCAGTTGTGTGGCCCAAAGGTCAATGGGGATGGATAAGGAAAATTACCTAATATAGGAAGGAAACACTTCCCAGAGGGGATCTAACAGGAGAGGCTTGATTCCTGATTGTCTCTGCTCCAGTCTTATTAACTAATTACTTTAATTCGGTAAATAAACGTCAAAATATTCTTGTTGTGGTAGCTTCATTGTCAAGGCAGAGGAGTTGACATCTTTCCTAAGGTTTTTAAGCTCCTCAGATTGATCTGGGAAATTTCTAAGGGATCAATTACTGTGACAATCTAAAACATTTTCAAAACAGAATTGTTAAAAAACACCCTGAATATTGCTGGGTTTATATTTTGTAGAATATTTTAAAGTCACTTTAGAAAGAAAAATTAATTCTCAGTTTCACAGATGGTGAACTGGATTGGTAAGTGCCTCTGTGCTTTACTCATATTACTTGTTTACTCAAAGACCAAACTGAAGGGAAAAAAAAWTAGATTCCTAACTGTCCTTTGCTGCATTTTAGTGCTTTATTTATCCAGGCAGAGGGAAGACAGGATGAAAAGGAGACATGATCACATCAGGCATTTTGGGAAAGTCCAGCCACTGACAATGTACTCCAGCTCTCCTTCAAGTGTGTCCACAAATTTACATGAGAACACTATTAATTAATTGCTAAAAATAGAACATTTAGAACAAACTACAATTTACAACTCTAAGACAGTATGTGTGGAAATGTATGGATGAAATGTGTGGATGCAGTTTTCCTGGGCTTGCCTTTCCATCAATCTTGTGGTAACAGTGCAGTGTTGAGGGGGGAAGATCCWGTACAGCTGTTTTAAAGCAGACATTTAAGGTCCTTGAAGTGATTGGTCTTTGACCAAGACATTTATAGTCTGTAGATAAGACATTAAAATTTAAGAAAAAATTTAAACAATTTTATGGAATTATATGTAGTTCAAGTTCATCTATGCATACATATTTTTGAATATTAGTATAAATAATATAGTGCTAAAAATACTGTTWAATAAAGAAACTGCTTCTATCACTGTTATTCTGAGACCCATGCTTTTTCTTATATAACAATATCTGTAACTGCTGTTTTATATAACTGTATCCAAATAAAGGGCATTATCAATATATTAGCTTGGGTAAAAATGTCAAACCTATGCCCAGTATAGATCCACAAACTCAGCAGCATAAAGGGATATGAAGATCTATGAGGGATTTAAATACAAAGGGGAAAATAGTTATTTAACAACAGCAAATAAACATTTTATTGAAAGAAGCCTTGCATTCTGTACAAGTATTCTGACAGTGCTGGGTCAAATCCACCTTATCACCATTCTTCACTTTTCTCTAATGGCAATGGGAGAGCTCACAGACTAATTTACTTTATCCCTTGGAAATTTTTGTAATTTTAAAATTTGAAATAACTTAAATCTTTATTATAAAAATGCCCAGAAAATGTCTCCAAAAAACACTGTTAAGCAGATTCCCAGTATTATACCTGTTTTGCATAATCCATTATAACAAGAGGCTGGAGGGGTTCTCACTCTTATTGGCTGCAAAGAAGAATGTTCCTAAACTAAATAAAAACAAGTAGATTAACAAAAAATATTTCTAATCTTTGGGAAAACACAATGAACAATTGCTCCTCCTTTGCTAACATGTTAAGTAACAGTTCCAGTTTTCTGGATTTTATTTGTAAGCAATATATGAGGTCTTAGGATAGCAGAAGTATTTTAGAGATTGATACTGTACCTTTGCTTTCACAACTATTTCTTTTTATGACTGGCTCTGTTGTTAACCTCCTGTCCTTAAAAATAATTGTGTGTCATGGTTTTACTTGTTCCAATTTTTGGGGGGGGGGGGATGGGACCAAGAAACCACAAAGATGGCTCCTGTGAGGAAGTTCTAGAAGCCTTCTCTTTCTTCTCCAGCAAAAGGAGCCCTACCCCCTGTGTTTTAGAGCCAATCCATTGTGGCTCTGAGGTTGATGGACAGGCTGCCCATCAGTCCTGGGCCAATTGCACAGGTTAGTTTCACCTCTGTGATGACGTAAGAATTCAAAACAAGMTAGGGGCGGCCACCATGTAGTTTTAGGTTGTTAGTATTTAGTTTTAGTATCATGCACTGGGGAAAAACAGAGCAGGAAGGTGAGGAGATGTAAGAAGAAAAAATGGAGGCCCAAGATCACAGTAAGGAGAAGATGGGATTGGCTTGCTGTGCTGCTGCTGGAGTTCTCAAGCATGGAAAAAAACAAGCTGTTCTTGAAAGGACTATTTCATCAGTGGGAGACCTGTATAGAAAAGGAGAGCGAACTTGCTCTGAGGAAAAAAAACCTGGCCTTTGAGGACTGGACTGAACTGATTAGAAGCCAAAAGAAAAG
Organism: Malurus melanocephalus; assembly: GCF_030028575.1. Lineage (NCBI taxonomy): Eukaryota > Metazoa > Chordata > Aves > Passeriformes > Maluridae > Malurus > Malurus melanocephalus. The sequence continues at coordinate 1,897,797 of NW_026623350.1, forward strand.
AGGAAGAGGCTTGCCCCCCCCCCCAATGTTTGAAGTGAGTTGATGCTAAGAAGAAATTGTGTTCTGCGGGGAGGGAGAGGTGCCCCCGCTCTACGTCTGAAGTAAGAGGACGCTTAGAAGAAGCTGTGTTCTGCCAGGAGATTTGTGATAGTGTTCTTACGCATCCAAAACAATGCAGTTTGGCCTTGAAGAACATTCTTTCCTTTCTCCTACGAGGTAAAGAAAATACTCYCTTGCCWCCAGCAGTTATACACTGACCTTTTCTTGGGAAAAGAACTTCCACAGCTTGGAGCTGTAAGAACGTTTCTCCTATGATGCTGGACAACAACTGTAATGAGTGGTTTGATCTGTGTTAGACTTTCATTCCTGCCCCTGTGTGTGCGGGAAGACATGGGGGGGAGGTGGAGAGGGACGTTCTGAGACAGAGACGGATCCCCGGAAAGGATAACAGGTGTCTTAAAATGTCCGTTTTTATTTTTTCTTCTCCTTGTAAACTTGTCCCTATCTTTGTTCCCTCCCCGGTGCGGTAGTATTCTTAGTAGTTTGTAGTAATAAATCTATTTTGCAACTTAAGTTATTCAGCCTGTCTGACCATTCTCTGGAGCACATACRTATCTTTMTCTCAATTATGTTATGTTATCTGAAAGCCATAAATTTTCATGTTAATTGGGCTTTTGCTCTCCCTTTCCCCTCCCTGGTGGGGGAAGGGAGGGAACGTCATGGGTGCAGTGCTTTTGGCTTTCGGTCAAATTCAAACCACGACATTGTGTTAGACCATGAATATGTGAGTGAAGAGTAAAAGAACTGTGCTGGTTTTGGCTGGTATAGAGATAATATTCTTCACAGTAGCTGATGTGGGTTATGTTTTGGACTTGTCAAGAAAACAGTATTGATAATGCAGGGATGTTTTTAATATTGCTGAGCAGTGTTTACACAAAGTCAAGGCTCTTTCTGATTCTCACATCACCCCACCAGCGAGTGGGAATGTACAAAAATTTGGGAGGGGAAACTGGGACAGCTGACCCGAGCTCAGACAAGAGATATTCCATTCCATATGGTGTCATGCTCAGCATGTAAAGCTGGAGGAAGAAGAAGAAAGGGGGGAATGTTCAGTGATGACATTTGCCTTCCCAGGTCGCCATTACACCCGATGGAGCCTTGTCTGCCCAAGGGAAGTGAGTTAATTCCTTTTTTTGCTTTGCTTATGCAAGTGGCTTTTGCTTTACCCATTAAACTGTGTTTATCTCAACTCATACGTTTGCTCACTTTCACCCTTCTGATCCTCTCTTGCATCGCACTGGAGCAAGAAGKGAGTGAGTGTGTGCCTTAGTTGCTGACTGGGATTAAACCACAACAGGAACARCTCTGTAGCCTTCCAGAGACTATTTTTTGAAAGGATTCTGCACAAAGGAAAGAAAAGGTAKAGGAAACAAAAGAGGCACTGAGATACATATGCAGTAGACAAAACTCTCCGTGGTAAAGGAGAGCCAAGCACCAGTGAAATGCAGTAATCTTAAAACCTATGAGCAGGGATATTAACCTTTCCTGTCATTCTCTAAAGGCATTTAGAGCAGAACTCATTTTATAAGAAAAAACTTGTTCTCATCACCAGTGAATCGCTATTTCAACAAGAGCTTGTCAACCGAAAGCAATTTGCATTTGACTACAAAGATTGTTTAGAAGCCCTGTTTGGTTTTTATTCTGCAACAGAGACCCATTCTAGACTGTCAGTCAAAAGGAAAGCTTAACTTCCAGCTTTACAATTGGACAACTCATGACTGAGAGTTGATACAACTAGAATTTAAGGATAAAATTCAATATGACACACTGCCAATTTTACCTCAATCAAACTTTAGAAGACAAGTATATTTAGATATATCTCTGTTGCTTCTTTGAGTCACGTTTTTTCACTTAATTAGTCACAGTGGTAAGGACTAGAATAGGTCCATAGGAAGTATAGGAAGCAGTTAGATAGAGGCCTTTATCCCACATCCTCTCTCTGATGGGAGACAAGAGTAGGTGTTTTAAAAAGAAATGAAATTTGCAGAATGAGTCTTCCATTGGTAATCCCCTGACAATTTTTTAGCCTTCAGCTTGATTTCCTGAGATAAGGTTATGTCTTTAGATTGAAAAATCTTAAGAAATTGTTTTGAATCTGGCACATTTTATATCATTCCTGGCAATGAGTATGTAGTTATATTATGTTCTCCATGCAAATATATTTAATCCTGGTATCTTAGTTAGAGACATTAGTCACTTCATTTGATGTTCTCTGGTTCATGTCTTGTGGTAAAGGCTGAAGAAAAGCCCTTCTTTCTGAGTCGCTCCTCTGGCAAACACAGTTCCAGTTTCCTCTTCCATGAAGTGTTGAGCACAGATGTGAGAAGCAGCTCCTCACTCTCCATATGGGAGTCCCTCTCTGTCAACCTCCATGCTCCAGATCTGAGCTGGAGAGGGATGGGGGTGACTGCTGGGTCAAATAACCGAGCAGTAAAAAATAACCTGCTTTTGCAAGCGGGGGTGTACCAGAGGGTCAGTAGTTAGAACCAGCTGTAAAAAGAAACAAAAATAACCCCAATCACCACTAAAAACTGAACCAAATAAACCAAACCCACAACAATAGTCTGAACCAATTCGGAAAGATTCCACTATGCCCTTCAGCAAGCTACTCTCCCTAACTCTTCTCTCTGAGAGATTTTTTCCTTTTGGATGGTTTATTCATGAACCCAGAACTGTCTCTCATGGCTCTGTAGTCCCACCCTCAGAGCTGGCTGATATTTCTAAAATGAAGGAATGACTTTCAGTCCAAAAATTAGGCAATRCAAAATACTCCTTGGCTTGCAAAAAATTAACAGATTCTTGGTGACTGGACCGTAACTTCACATCTAGCTATTCTGCACTTCACTAATCATCTTGAAAGAGCAAAGAAAATCACTAAACACTGAAAAAATACTATATTTACCTTAAAGATATTCAAGAAKATTTGTAGACCAAACATTTTAATCKCACTAAAAATGAGAATTAACAAAGAAAACTAGGAATAGAGCAATTTTGACCTTGAGTACAGACTAGGAAGACAATTTATCTTGGAACTGCTGAAAGCATTTCTTATCTTAGGCTTCAGAGATATTCCTCCTAGGGAGCTTGAGAGCARTGCAGGCACAGTGTCTGTATTCCTTGATGTATTGTATCCAATCACTTTTTATTTCACAGTTCATTATCAAGAAACATTAACTTCTGTAAGAATGAAAATGAGGTTCCATGGAAGCTTGCTTACACTCAAAAGGTAATTTGGATAAAGAATTACATGTATGATTTTTTATTCCCTGTGCATTTTGGCTGGAGATTTCAAAGAAAATGAAAATAAAAAGAAACAGTCAGACACAAAARCAAAGGGAAGAGTCTACTGGTCTGTCAGAGACTGGTTTATGAATCAGCTTTGCTGGTTAAATAGATAAGTTTCAACTGTTGAGTTAAAAAATTATTTCAGTTGGTAATCCAAATAATTTAAATAAGAATACTTGAGGACATTTTAATAAGAATACTTTGGGGTTGTGTACACTGCACACAAGAAATTCTAGAATCAGAATATCAGTTGCTAAATATAACTCCCATATGAGCAAACACCATTCATATTTCCTACATGAGTTTGGATCATAGGTTCCAAAGACCTAAGGTGCCTTCATAATCTAAACACATGATTTCAAAGAACTCTCTATGATTAACAAAAGACAGAATTTTAGAAGACTCTTTCTTAATTTGAAGAGCCTGTATAAGGCTCTATAACAATCTAGAGGAAAAGATAAGAAAGTAAAATCAGATGCTGAGTTGGTATCCAGATAAATTAGCACAACGTAGAGTGCCGGAGCTTGGCCACTTTTGCCAAGTTTCTAAGAGGTTTTTTTAATTTATTAGCATAATACCACTATAGAAGTGATGGAGTGGTCCTCACCTTTTTCCAGTATATCTATATTTATGCATATATATATATATACACACACACACACACACACACACACACACTCCTTGCAAAAATAAAGTGAGAATACCTAATATAGGACTGAAGCTCTTATTTTCAGCCTTATCCAAAATGTACAGAGACTTGACCTCTAAATAACAATGATTTTTTCTGTTTTCAAATGAAAATCCTTAAATAATTTTGCAGCAATACACAATGTATACCATTATTATTCAATGAAAATGTGAGATACCAGAAGTATTCTTTTATTGACTCATGTATTTATAGATTCTCTGAGACTTCTCTTCAGTACAGTAATTATGAAAACAGATTGGACGTTGGCAGAGTCAGAAAGTCGGGAAGTCAGAAGGCATCTCCTCATTTTAAGCTGAGACAACAAGAGAGAGCAGGTGTTATTTTATGGGTATGTATTCTTAAATATTTCAGGGGATGTGTAATGCATCATTCTAACAATGAAGGATATGCTTCTTTGTCTGCAGAGAAGAATATGTAGAATTAAAATAACCAGAATGAGCATAATTTCTTTATTGTTTGCAACATAATGACAAGAGAAGCAGCAGCTGCTGAATTGAGCCTTCCTTTATCTCCAGTTTTGCCGGAATGAGGAGAATGCAGATTTTGGGTTGAATTCTGTACACATGCAAGTGATAACATCCAGTGTACAAACACAACATCAGAACAGAGCTTTCATACAATTGTTATCTTTGGTGCCCCTTCAAAAGTGCATGACAGACACTGTAGAAAAACAGCTGCAGAATTTCTCTCTGTGATCAGATTAGTTATTTCAGTCAATAATGCAAATATAACCCAGCACACAGAGAGTTGCCTTGGGAAAGTGGAAACATTCCAGGGTTAAGCACCCTCTCTTCGAAGAGAGCCCAAGTTAAAATGCTGGGTTTGACACCAATTTTCTGTAGGACTTCAGGCTATTCATGTACTTCCTCTGCTCTGACTGTAATATCTGTGAAAGAAGAGAGAATACTGACTCACCTACCTCAAAGGCAAACTAAAGATTAATTAGTTTGTGCTTGTATAGAGCTTTGAAAATGTCAAGGCTATATAACTACTGTTAAATAAATGGCAAAAAGTCAGATTGGACAAGTACAGAGCAGAACTGCAAGAGGTTTATCATTGTATCTTAGCAATTATCTTTAACACCATCCAGAAAAGATTTCTTACAGCAGATATAGGTATTTAGAAGAAAAGTATAGAGCTGCTTTATAGACATATTTCTTCAGTGAATGTAAAAGGAAATGAGAGAGCAAGCACAAATTTTAACTTTTCTGAACTTTTAAATTCAGCAGGGCAATATGTCAGGGCTCTATATCAATTGGTTCATCTTTTCCTGAAGTGGTATTCAAATACTCCAGTATAATACAACTGGAAAGGTCCTGTCCACTTGGATGGAAAATAAAAAAAAAATGATGAAAAATATCCATTTGACAAAGACAGGGTCAGACAAAGAATGAAGTCAATTTGCTTCCATTCCTGCTTCTTTATACAACGAGGAACATCACCATTGTAAGTCCTGAATTTTTCTGAGAAAACTGCAGTAATCAATGTCCCGTGATGACAGATGAATGTGATGTATTTTATTCGTGGTGGAATGATTACTTAGAGTACAGAAGATCCAGCTCTCTGGCCTCATCCAATCCCAAGCAGGGCACAAAATTTCCTAAATATCCTCAGTGACTCTWACAAAAATTCCCTCAAGTTTCCTGTTAACTTAAGAGCAGCAGTTCTTTTTYATTTCCCACTGTCCATCTCTGCAGACATCAGAGTACTTGAATTTGCTGGCATATGGTTTCTAGTCAGCTAAAAGCTGCTCTTTTCTGCCAGTGCCAATTGCCTACTTCTTAATATTCTGGTATTTAGAAATACACCAATCACTTTATTGGGGCTCTCAAATAATTTCACCTTCCATCAGAAGGATCATACAAACCGAATGGAGACAAATGGATCTTACTTTTATTTCATTTATCTGGTTTTAAATGTACAAGTACTTTTGTTCAAGGCTAAACGCTACCATGTAAAGCTACAATGTGCACATATGTTTTAAAAAATCAGAAAGGGTGAAACTCAAATTAGAAACTGAGGTTATTGCAGAAGTTATATTTGGAGTGCTGCTGGTAAGTGTTTGAAGAAGGGAACGTAATATTTGTGATAGAATACAAGTTCTTCAAAAATAAAAATCAAGCCATACTTTTCCATTTAAAATTGGTGGTTGCACTATGACCTCCATATCAGCATGATGAATTATGAGCTGAATTATGTGCAAGAGTGACTTCAGAGAGGCTCACATAATCCAAAGTTCTTGCATTTTAGAGTTATCTGGACATAAACACACTACAAAGGCAGTGTGTAGATTTACAGCGTAAGCAGACAATTCCACTTGATTAATTAGATTCACATGAGAGGAAACTTGAAGCAAAATAAACTTATTGYAACTAAGTGTTTATTTTACCATTTGTTACAAACTCACATAGTCTCTGCAGACTGATATWGAAGTTCTCCATATTTACAGGTTTTCAAAGTTAAAACCTCACCAAGGACAAAACTCAACRGCAACATATATGAGACTGGCAGGAGAGCTGAATGATAACATGGCAAAAAAGTAGAAATAATAACTCTGGAGTAGAGCAGGGAGCGTAACACACTCCCACAAATGCACCAGATTCCACACAGTCATCACTCCAAACACTACACCCACTGACTCTTACCCCATGATTATCTTCTCAGGTTATATTCCTCCTGTGCATCCTGAATATTTGATTTATTTGCACTATTAATTTATCCTTCCCACCTGTCACCTTTAGATATTTAATTGATTGCTCTTAATTGATCTGGCCATCTGTGATAGCTTAGTCAGTTAATTGATTGTTTTTATTGATCTAAACACCTTGCAGCTTTATTGTCACCTAGATGAATCAAAAGTCACTGGCTGATATCATTTATATCTCTTAATTCTTATTATGCATTTGTGCACTGTCATCTTCTGAGGGAGATGGGACAGAAGAGGAAAACAAACACCTGAAGTCTCATTATGTTCTAACCTGTCTGGCCAGGGGTTGGCATAAACCCCACTGATTTCACTTTTCTTAGTTCCTTTCCATGAGGGCACTCATTCTCTTCYTGGAATACAGGCTTTACTCAAACAAAATATGAACAATAAAATAAAATAAGAAAATAATTATGCATAACAACAAGATTTGCAGCACAGTGGTAAATCTCTCTTTTATCCTGACCTGCAAAGAAATAAATTACATGGAGTCCTCTTTTAAGAAAGCTTCAGCCCAGCAGTCWAGTGCTACTGACAAGGAAAGCGTCATTGCTGATTTTAACTCTCACACAACGGAGGCACCACTACCAATAGTGGGTGTCACAATGGTATTCTGAATAATGAATGACATAAAGGGTATCTTTTTCACTTAATAAKCCTTTGGGCACAGAATTAAAGGCATAGGAGATTATACCTGATAAGCAAATTGTGTTTAAAAGTGAAATTTTATGTAAAATTATGTAAAATATATGTAAAATAGATGAGAATCTTGTTCTGGCTGGGACACTTAGATATAATCTATAAAATGTGACAGCTCTGTTCAAGGCAGACAAGAAATTTATAGGAATTAGAAAAGGAGTTGATGGTTTCCTTTAACAAGAAAGTATTTGAAGTATTTTACATAGTGWCCTGGACATGTCTGTCTATTGCCTAATTATAGCAGTTCCTAATCCAGCAGTTAGTAAAGTAATAAAGAAGAGAAAGAATTAGCTAATAGCAATCTTTCACCTCCTCTGTCCATGCTTGGAGCCTCACATCAATGGAACCTGCAAGTAAACAAATAGACCAGGAGACAAACAATGCAGGAAACAGAGAGGAAGAACTGAAACAGACTCACAATGATGGAAAGCAATGCCCAAAGAGGAAAGAAAAAACACAACAGAGAAGGGAAAGTAGTGGGTGCAGACATAAAGATGAATCAGTAAAAATGTAGTGGAGATCTCAAAAGCAAGGAAAATCAGAAAAATAAATAATAGAAAATCAATATCAAGAGCAGTAAAGAGAGCAGATCACAACACACATAAAAATTGTSTTCCACCTGACTTTTGATTCACAGATTATGTCGCACAACTCTGAGGCTTATCAGCCCTGGAAACCTCAACAGAAGGAAGAAACCCAGAAGGGAGAAAAAAGAGTTCTTACTTTCCTAGCTGCTAGCTGTGCCTGAAAACTCTCTGTCTGAATAAGAACCTTTTCCTCTTCATATACCATTACTGTCCTAGTGGTATCCTGCATTCCACAGAATAATAACATATTGTTTGACAAAATTATCTTTCCTTTAACTTTGATTTTTTTTTTTGTGTATTTGCCAGTATTTTCTAACTAGAAGATCTGCAACTAAAACTTTCTAATCTACCTATTTCAGAACACTTGCTTTTGCTGTTTTTCTCACTGTAATTTTCTCTTTTTACTGGTGCATGGCCAGACTGAAATGTGTTTATCTTGACCACACAAACATGCTGCTACCACAAGCATTCAAAGCATAAAAAAATATACTTTCYGACACTGCCCTAACAAATGCATAACAATACAGATTTAGGAAAAATTGGTAAAACAAATCAAAAAGGGAAAAAAATCAAACCCATAATAAAATGAAATACTTAATTTTACACAGTTTTCCATGTAAGAAGATGGATGAAACAATCTTCCTGAGAAGTGCTTCTCCCTAAGAAAATAATAAAATTCAACACAGAGGTAAGGGCCAATAAATAAAAAATAATCCATTCAACTGATAAAACAGAAGTCTGTCTATACATTGCATCATAGACCTGTACACTCATAAATTGCATAAACTGTATAATATACACTTTAGTGTGTTCCATCCTTTAATGAGCTCTGTAACAACTCCTTCCTGTCTTTGGAATTCTGTCCTGCTGCATCAATTTCTGACTTGGCTGTCAAGTGTCATGAGACATTCCTGCAAAGGTGTGAGGTATAGGTGGTGGCAGATTGGACAACATGTCCAAAACTGTTCAAAAGGTTTATTTTAGTTTCATTCTATTCTAAAAGCATAAACTGAACCAGCCAGTTTCCTCACAATTCTCTCTGCAAGCTGCCTTGAAAATTCCCCTTGCTCCTGGCAGTGTAACTTCTTTACTGCATGACCAGCATTTCAGAACTTCATGAGATTTGCACTTGCCAAAGACATGTTGAGTTGTTGAGGAACAAACTGCTCCTCAAGTGCCCAGGGRGCATCATCCCACAGTGCTTTTAGACCCACTGCACCTCTAAGCCTGGTCATGATGGGCCTGCCTCCTAAGGGGTCTTCAAGAACACCAGCCTGTGACCACTGCTATGAAGAAAATGGCCATTGTGACCAAGAACATCTGCCTGATTTGTCTTATCCAAGCAAAAGGGAATTTCAAAAGCCACAGTGTGGATTCTTAGCAACTGGAAAAGTACACTGCTTCAAGGTCCATACCATAATGTCCTAAACTGACATATAGAACAAGTCCCTTACCTTTAAGACCCAATCTTGTCTCAAGGTTTTCTGGGCTCAGGCTTGATTGAAGTTTGACAGTGCTGATTTGGATGTGAATACAAACTCATACTCACACACCACTGACAATAGCTTATTGCAGCTGCTGATGCTGGCAGTTCCCTGTTATGCAACATCTGCTATGCAGCAGTCCTAGATGTGACTCCTGGCCAAAGTAAAACACATTTTCCTCGGCTGATGAATTTTTAATATGTAATTGTAGTACCTATCTGGCAATGTTCACAGAAAAAAAGGAAACCCAACTCATAAAACTTTATATTTTTCATCTTTCCTAGTTACATCATTTTTCCTTAGACAGTAGAAAAAAACTGCAGCTGTTTGAAACATAAACTTTTTACTTACCTCTATTTCACACAGCTTTMATTTCTCACCCACACTGTCCTCTGTCTCTCAACTAATATATTTTATCTCCATTTTAAACACCATGAAATGTTATTTGGTGGTGAATTGTGTCTCATTATTTTAATTACAAATAGATGTGTTAATGGCTATTGGAGAAAAACAGTTTAAGAGCAGGAAAGATGGCTAACATGGTCACATTGCTACCAATTAAGCAATATCTACTTTGTGCCATAAGAAAAGTTAAATTTGAAGCAAGCTTTTSAGAAGGCTACCAGTTGAGAGGTCASTGTTTTCAGGGAAGAATGATCTGAGAGACAGACAGCAAAGCAAACCACTCTGCAGATTAACCAACCTTCTGCACTCTGCCTGTTGTCTTCAGGGATAATTTATCAGGCTCACAGAAGCTTCATCTGTTTTTTCTTTCAGGGAGAAGATCAAGTACAGTGATAATTAAATCCTCAACAAAGCTTTAAATTGTCTTTCTTACAAATAAAATGGTGAATCTGTCCTTCGTTCTTATTCAACAGACCTACCTGCTGAGCTCAAATCCACATCTCCCAAAAGCAATTTTTTTCCATTTTATGTGATCAGTCAAATTTCTTGACAAGACTTAGATTTCTATGAGGAAACACAGTAATGTATTTAAATATGTTTTTGAGTAAAAATACCTGAATTTAGCTTTTCTCATAACATTCCAATTTTCATAGCTATTGCTTAGAAACTGAATTTCAGATAAGAAACAATGATTCATAAATTGCAAAATAGAAATAATGGTTTTTAAAAAATTCTCTTTAGAGAAATATGATTTTAATTCACCAGCCATCTCTATCAGAAATTGGATTTCTGTTTTCTTCAACTTTACTCCACTTATTCCATAGTGTACATTTCCCAGACAGATCTGCTATACAGCTTCATCCCTTTTTTTCTCCCTCTCCTCTTATATTGTGACTTGGGCTGTCAAGACGTTAGAGCCACATGCTTTATTAGTCTGTATTTCAAATAATACTGTTTTTTCTTTGTCCTCAGGCTTTATAAGACGAAAGCAAGAGTGAATATTACTTTATCGAAAGGAAATAATTTACATTTGAAGCCACATGGTGGAAATGTTACAGTGGAAGCCTTGGACTGATTAGATTGTTTCAAAGCTTTTCTGTGACTTTGATTGATTGAATTTGCCMATGGCACTCCTAGTGGTAATGATACTGTGATTATTTAAGCAGCAAGTAACTTAAGGATAGASTGAGCATGTTAACTTTGAATTTCCTAGCTTTCAGCATTTTGCATTTTCCACAATTTCTATTCAAGAACAGTGCAGTATGCATTGTGTGGTATTTACTGCAGCTGTCATTCACTTTCTTCTCTTGTTTGAATTTTGCAGCATTTTTTTGTGGAAATGTGTAGGCTCTTTCCATGGATAAGGCCCCAAACATCTGGCTCGACAAGGCTTTTAAAAATGGCTTATGGTTGTTCATATACTCTGAGTCAGACACACAAGAGAAACACTGACAAGATATTCTCAWGAGGTCAAAACAACAAAAAAAGACTTTACTGGCAACTTTAGAAAATCAGAGAACTTTGGAAAAAGGTTTAGAGCAGTATTCAATCAACAGGAAATACTTTCACAAAGCATTAGCTTAGCCCCATTCAACTCAGCAAACTCTAAGCCCTTTTGATTTTAAGTTACTCAAAAATTCTGAGGTAAATAAAAAAAAKAAATAGAAAGCAAGAAATATAGAAAAGACATAGAAAAGGACAGATATCACTASTAGCTCCCAGGTTCCAGCAGTGTTCAGCCTGCAGAAATTCCAAAGAGAGGTAGGATTAAGATGTGTTTGCCTCTTGTTCAGCTTTATACACTTCTTGGTCTTCCTGGGCTCTTCCCCAAGTCGAGCTTTGGGTCATTTSGCCACTCAGGAGCTGCGTTAGAGGCTCCAGGGCAGGTGTGGAGCACTGACTTTGGTGTGCCAATGATGGCAGCCACTTCCAGGCAGGAATACTGCTCTGGGAAGGTGGGATATGTAGGGCAGTGCACTGCCTTGACAGGCCAAGGCCCAAAATGTCTTGAGAGAACCGGTCTGTTCAGTCCCTCGCACTGTGTTGGGTGTGTGACTCTTATGCCAAGGCAGGTACACTGGTACTGGCACTCTCTGGAGCAGGCAGGCTGCCATGCCTCCCTTCCCCAAAAGAAATTATCAGACAGCAATGCCTCTTAGTGAGGAAATAGGGTCAGGAGAGATCTCACAGTGTCTGAACAAACAGCTGAACAGTCTGTCACAGCTTTGCAATGCTGTGTCTTGCCTAATGTCACACAAGTCACTCACAGTAACAGCATTTCCCCCGTTCAGACAGTGCCTCAGTAGTTCCACACAAAATGTTCTCTGCTTCCTCTGGGCTATCCATCAGGTGGGCAGAAAGACCCAAACCAGAATACACCTTTCCTTCAGGCACACTGCCTCACAGCCCAGGGCCTTTGCTTTGCCCTTGTCCTTCATTCTGCCCTTTTGCCTGCAAACTCTCATTTTCTTCATCATCCCAGTTCTTTCACACCATTAAGAGGCAGTAACCTTTTACTTCTGTGATACTACACTGGTTTTATTTCTATTTGTAGCGCTCCTTTTATAACTGTCTTCACTTGCATCCCACACACAGACATCTCCTCTCTTGTGTTCAACACGGTGCAAATAATAATTTCCTGTCAAGCATTTTCCACTTGAATGCATTTTTTTCCAGTTTAAGAAATAAAAGGTATATAAGTATCTTCAATTTTATTTTAAAAATCTAAAGGACAAAGTTATTTTTAATTAAGTCTGAAAAATACATTATGGTTGGGACTAAGGGCAGTTGATGTCAATTTTTTTGTCATTGAAGAAGACCATGAGGAAGTAAACAAATATTTTTCTGAAGCTATAAGATTTTMGACCAATGGCATCCTGGCTTGTATGAGSAATAGTGTGGCCAACAGGACCAGGGAAGYGATCCTTCCTTGTGGTCAGCACTGGTGAGGCCACACCTTGAGTGTCATACTCAGTTCTGAGTCCCTCAACTTAGGAATGMATGTYGAGGTGCTGGAGCATGTCYAGAGAAGGGCAGCAAGGCTGGGGAAGGGTCTGGAACACAGACTCGTGTGAGGGTTGGCTGAGGGAGCTGSGGGTGTTTAGTCTGGAGACAAWGATCCTCAGGGGTGACCTTATCACTTTACAATGCCTGAAAGGAGGGTRCAGCCAGGTRGGGGTATGTTAYATTTCTRAAAAATATTTTTGACAACATTTTTATACCAGAATAATGTGTCCTTCTAGTCTGTGAAGCAAATGTTTCTTCTGTGAGTCTAATAAGATACTTAAAGAGCTACAATTTCATAAGCATTCACAGGTCTATGTGATGGACTGACAAAACAAGTGTATTACACTACGGATTACACAAAATGGAGTCTGGTATCTTAATACAAAATCACACCRAGGCCACAGATTTGTATGCCAGGTTTAAGTCACAAGCTCATTAAAATTACTGACTYAGAAGCCCTCAGAAAAACTAAAGAATATTAAAAAAAAAATTAAATAATTTTTAAAAAATTGAAAGGACAAGTGAAATCTGCCACTGCTGCTGAGACAGCAATAATTACACTCTTACATTGGGTGTGTGTATTTCTGCTATTAGGAGTACTTGAACTGGGATGTTTCAATGCACATGATCTTTGTGGCCATTCTTCTCAATGGGATTCTTTCAAAWTGGCATATCCATCTCAATAACCTCTCCTTTGTCTCCTTCAAATAATTTTCTTATTTTTAACTTGTAGTAGCTATTTACCTGAACCACRCTAAGGAGACCAAGTTTTTTGAAGCTGTTTGAAACAGCATCTCACTGCTAATAAAATCACAAAGATATTGACAGCTAGGTCTGAAAGCCAGACCCCCTGCACAGCAGGAGTCAAGCTTGATTATGTAAAATTCTTTTTCTTGCCAAGGGGATGACAGGAAAGATTCCAGAATGATTTTGCTATCAATTAGAAGTGATGAAACATCTGGTTTYTTGCATTAACTGGGTTTCTTTTGCAGCAGAATTTTGATTTACCTTTAAGAACTGAAGGAGACTATTTATAACCAAARTCAAGAGTATTTGAAAAACCCTTACTCTGTACAAGTAAAAGTAAATGATACATAACATGAAATTATATATGTTTCAAACATTTGACACTTTTGATAAAAAACTGGTGAAAAACAGTCCCCTGAAGTTTAAGTGTGTGTAGGCTGTGGGGTAATTTAAAAAAAAAAACAAACAAAAAAAAAAAACAAAACAAAAAAAAACCCAAAAATAAACCCCAATAATTAAAAGCCCACCACACAAAAAACACCTCAACACAACACTAACCAAAACAAACAAGCTCTGCTTGTGCTAAAACATATGCACATAGTTTGTAAAGTAAAGATGGGAGATGCAAAATAAGCCTTTACACATTTGGTGCAAAGAAAGCTTAAACTGATCAGCACAGGCAGACATGCCTTCCTGGAGCATGTAAAAACGTAGACACAACMATACTGTTCACATAGCAAATATTTCAAATATCGGTAGTCACTGTGCATTTTAAGAGACATCGTTGGCTATTTCAGAATACAATCAGAAAGAATTTAACTACGTTATTACAAAAAAATATCTATTTGCATGTAGATTTCCTGAGCATTTTCTTATGGTAGAAATCTGAGCAAGTTGCAAGTAATTATAAAACATTACTTATTTATTTAGGTGATAAAAGCAGTATCAAGTATCATTATCTTCCAGTAAAGTGAAAAGAATGCAACATCATCTAAGAAGCCCTTTTGTTTGTATTTTCACTCTAGAGATGCTTCTAATCTTTCACTGTTGAAAACAGAGTTTTCTGCTCTGTTTCTGGTGAAATCGATAAGATGCACTGTGGAGCAGGCACATAAATACATGCTGTATGAAAATAGAGTAAAACCACAGAATTTYCCAGGTGTTATCTTACATGTAAATTTAAAAATAAATCCATAACTATTCCCTTTAATACTTATGTGATTTAACATTGCATTTAAGTAGATTCTTAAATTGTAATGGTAGAATTGCAATACATGCTTTTTGTCCACCAGATCAGGTTTTGATCTCAGCAAAATAAGGTAAAACAAAAACAATATCAAAGATTTAATTGAATCAGAATTTAGTCCAGAGAATTTATTAGAAATTAGAAAAACATCTATAAATTCCTTGTCATGGCTCTTGCTTTGGAACAGATGATAAGGGACGTAAACACAGATAAAACAATATGCATGAAAAAACACCCTACAACATTTTGACTATTGAAATTATGTTTTAAAGGATGAATTCCAACTAATGTTGTTAGGACTGTGATAATAAAATCCAGTCTTATTTCTCATAAATGTTCAACTTTTTAGAACTCTACAAATTCAGTATTTGCTGTGCACAACACATGGCAAGTCAAATAGGGCTTTACTTTACAAAGCTGTGTATCAACCAGAGCTTTATTTTAAGCTCAGGAATTTGGCTTTGAGTTTGTTACAGTCAGCAAGTCAGATTTCATTTTCTTTTGCACACATTGAAGGACCACATCATACAAAATCCAGAAGCCAGTGTTAGAAGCTTTGACCCACAAATTATTTAGTTACCTTACTTTTTTGGTTGCCCTGTAACTCAATGACAGGCCAAAGCTCAGTGCAGTTAAAAATGTTTAACTGATAACTGTGAAAAAACATAAAATAAGGGACTCAGGCACTGCAAATCAAAGACATAATTCAAAATCTTTAAAATAAAAATGTTGCAAGTTTCAGCAGCTTTACAAAATTTCTTGCYTACTATTTCAAACTGCCTTGAAGGGAAAGAAACCCATAAATTTAACAAATACAGCTCAAGCAATATTTTTTTTATGACTTCACAAGCAAACAATTGTTTCACATTAAGTAGGAAAGAAAGGGTTGTTCTTGATCTATCTGGTACTTTCCCCTTAAAATTTGTGTGTGCATTTTAAGACATGTTTGTGAAACCCCAAGCAWGTGATTTAGATACTTAGTGCTAGGAAAGCAGTCTAGGTACTTGAGCAGCAGCTTTGCAGGTTTGGGAATGCATGAAAAGACGTGTTCATTGTGCTTTTTGTTTCCAGAGCACAGACTAAGATGTGCTGAGGGTTCTCACATGCACCTTTTCTGCTGGGTTTGTCTCTGCCTTGGGACAAGACAGGGAGAATGAGAAAACAAAGGAGTCTGGAGTAGCAATTGTGCATCTGTTGCAAGTTATATCCCCAACTCAAAGTCTGCCTGTACGAGTATGCACCAAACATCAGGAAGAAAGCAATAGATGGGGGGGGGGGGGGGGGGGCTGAAAAAAAAACGTGTGGCTTCATGCCTGAGTTCAACAAGCAGGGTATGCAATGTTCAAACCCTCAATTAACAAACTTATCAACAACATCAGCCTGAGGATTCTGATACTGATTTTTTCCTGGCTGCAATGAGCATGGATGGTGCACGTGTCAGACACAAGCTGAACTGGAAATGCGCACTGGAAGCAGAAGAGCACCGAGTCTTCCTGATAAAATCCTCACCAGGTAAAAATATCACAGCCCCATTATGATGCTGCCCTAACCATGCTTTAATATGAAGAAAAAGAGAGGGGAAAAGAAGCAARTAAAGAAAAAGTAATTAAAAAATCCCAGACCGTGGCTGGTTGAAAGACTTTATTAAAAATGGTGTAGTCCATGATAAGAGTAAGAAATCATTTCTTTTATCCTGGATAAAAGAGTGTTAAAACATACATGAGAGAAAAGCCACTGGGGATGATAATCATTGGGATATGGGAGTACCAAAAGAGTTGGTGGATGACTCAAAAGCTGAAAAAGGCAAGAACTCCATTCAGTAAGGAATGCTTACTGATGATCCTTGTGTGTCTCTTCAAACTCAGAATATTCTGCAAATTTGTGAAAGAAGAAATGAAAATAACACTAAGTAAAGCCATTGCCTGATTCCAGCACATGCATACAAATTTAGAATATCTTTCCCATTTAATTCAAGATGTAGGACTGCATATATACCTTGTTATTCATWAGCTTTGCATAATACATACATACATACAAAAGTCTTTGTCGATGTAGTAAATGTCCATGTTTTGTTGTTTTATTTTGTTTTGTTTTAGTCTTCCCCCCACCTGCTGGAAATAAACACTTATTTATTTTATATGAGTAATTCAGTTTGGATGTTGACTAAAAGACATTCTTGAGAAACAACTTTTCAACCAAAACGCTAGATTATATGATTGAGCATTGCATAATTACAGGTTACTTATTAATCATATTCTTCTGAGGCCTTCTATTCATATTCTATCTGTAAAATGAGTTCTGGAAACTTCTAATACTTCTAATAAAACACCCTAAACTCCACAAAAATATTTAGTGTCAGTTTTTCTTATAGTTCCTCTTCTCATAAATACATAATTTCTTTGTGTAAAGCTGTATAGCAACCAGAATTTAAATCCCTGAAGCAATCCTGTTATCCCTTAATATTTTATATTAGGTTAACTTGGGAGGGGAATGAAATAATTTATATTAAAAGAGATGCAATAGGAAAAAGATTCTATTTTGTTCTCGTGTTTAGGACATAAACTCTTGTATCATTGTCTTTCATGCATCAATCACCTCTGGGCTAAAACAATAATGTTGTTTAATATTACCCAGAGATTTTTGAGTGAGTTTGGGGACAGTTTTGGTGTTGGGGTCTTTCTGAGAATTGATGCTGTTGTTGTATTGCTTAGCTCATAGTGTGTTCAGTAGCATCATGGATATGCAAGGTGATTTTTCACCACCCAGCCATTAATAAAATTGTCTACCATAAATAGACCTGTAACAATGATTGTAGTCTTCAATAAAATATCTCTCAATTTTTTCACAACCTTGAATGCAGAAAAGTGTCATTTCCAATGAAAATTATGTTTTACAATGCATATTTAATGCATTTTCTAAAGGGGATTTTTACAATTCAATTCAAGACAGTCACCTATGTATTTAATTCATAACATGAAAGTGAGAGTCTAATAGCAAAATTTCTCACTACATTAAAAAACCCCATATATTGTTATTCTCTTTGTTTTGAAAATGCAACTACATTAATACTATGTGGGTAGGCACATAATTTTGAAATTCAATATTTCCATTAAAATGCAAAAAAATTTGGGATAAAATTACACTAACAAAGTGACAAGTTAAAATATGTAGTGTTACATTGCAAAGCAAGTCCTCCTGTCATATCTGGCAGAGGGGCCTTGGCATCCATTCTGCTTTCATCTGCATTTCTCATCCCATCATCAATGAAACTTACAACAGCCACTGAAATCACAGAGTAGAAACATTTTTAAGACTGAATTCATAGGTAAACTGCATCCAAAATATTTACAAACTGAAAGATATGCGTAAAACTTGTACATCTATGTTTGGTACCCAAGTACAAGTATGACAGACACCTGAGAAACTCTCTTCATGACTGAACATTACAGTATCAAACTGACAGTAGAACCTTATTTTTGAACAAAGTAAAAATATTTCTGTGGTCTCAAAAGAAGTAGATCCTGACCACACATTTAAAAACACATCTTTATTGAGGCAGTAGGAAGGACGAGCAAACATGCACGCTTGTGGGGACTCACCCAATCCCTGGAGCAAGCACATGACCACAGGTGATGTCACAGCCCCAGGGACTGCCAGGGACATGTGGTGTCCAGGTCATCTGGAGGTAACAGGCAGTGATGCAGCCAATGGTGCCTTTTAAATGAAGGCTTGAGCTGCCTCTTGTGTCACCCAGAGGTGGTGGGATCACAGGAGTGTACCCTACATCAATTCTGTGTGGGACACTTTGCCTGTGTGCTGATGTTGTGGACGTTGGCAGGGTGTCAGAGTCAGCAATATATTTATTCATCTTTTTAAAAGTCTTTTTGCAGTGATTGAAATTCCTCATAGCCTTCATCTTTTCCAGGCAGTACTTGGTGTTCAGTCTGCCTTTTCTGAGAAATGGTGAAAAAATGATGAGAATACAACAAATGGGAAAGCCTTAGTCTTCTCAGATGACCCTGAGATTTTTAAGAGCAAATCCTGGCAAAAGTAAAGAAAACAACCCAGATGATCATTGGTCTTTCGCCAGAACAGCTACATTGAAGCTTGTTTCTCTTGGCAATGAAGCTTGATTTTCGATAACATTTATATCTAAAGTTCTGTTGACACCACTGTAAGATCTGGAAAAAATGCCACTCACAAATTGATATTTTTCTTTTAAGTCAAAACTGTAGGACACTTCTACTCAACCTCCTTCTACCTCAAGCAAATTGGACTGAAAAGTCCCACAGGGTTCAATCCTGTAACTTATTCTGTTCCAATGTATTTTTGTCAATAGCTGCAGATCAGAGGAAATTCTGAGGTTGTATGTATTTTTGTTTGACCCATATAGTGGGTTTTTCACTCAGGCTCTCTTCAGTCTGGCATAGTTGAGGCCTGGATGCTATCCAGTTGGCTGAAATTCAAGCCAATTAAAGCCCCTGTTGTAACAAGTAGTGGAGGGAAACATTTCCTGTTTTGCTGGCAATGAACTCAACTTCTCAATCAGATSAGGGTTCATGTGCAATCAGTGTCAAAGTCTCCCAGTGCTGTGGGAGGCCTTGCTGAATGACACCCTCCTCCACATTACTGCTTTGACCCTGTGGTCCATTCAATCCTTATTTTTAATGCTTGACTTTCTTCTACTGGTGGCCTGATTCTACTCTTGTGAGTCCTTTGGTTGCCTTCACTGAGGACTGGACCAGGATCTGTCCAGAGAACTCCTTCTTTCAGTCTGATTTGGCTGATACGTCCTGCATGAGTTTGGGGAGAGAGACAATGTTCCACCTGGGCTATGCAATGTTTGCAGTGCACCAAGGCATGCACACAAAGTTCAAAATGCAAGCCATAGCCTAAAAGCTGAAGTTAAAAAAAAAAAAAAAAAAAAAAAAAAAAAAAAAAAAAAAAAAAAAAAAAAAAAATCTAGGCTTGACTTCCTATCGTATCGGAGGTGGCTGAAAAAAAAATCATCAGAGATGGAAAAGCCAGGCACTCTCTGCAACTGACTTGAAACAGAAACATACTCACCTATGACCATGCCTGGACCTAGACAGCATTCCAAGTAACTCCTCTTTGCTCTGGCTTTCTGCTGGTGGTGAGCTGTAATACCCAAGACATTTAGCCAGCTGCTTACTTCTTTCAGTGTTTGTTTGAAACTTGTTTGTTCAGTTTTTGTTTGAAACTTCACACACAGATGAGGGTATGGAAACTTGCCTTTTCATTATAAAGTRTTACTGGCACAATTTCAGGCATATTTTTATAATATTTTTATAACTCCTATACATAACAAATAAAATATTTGACTTTGTGTGTGTAATTGTTTCAGAAGTTTAAAGATTGCAATAGTTACTGTACTAAGTTATGAAGACACTTTTAATGTCTTTTTGAAGGAAAATCCTGCTATGGCTTTTTAAAACAGTATTATTCCTTTCCCCCATTGTCCTGTTATCATGCAGTCACAGGAAACTTAATTCAGCTTGCTAAACAAAAGTTATTCAGTGTGATTTGAGATCCTGTAAAATACTGAAGTGTCTCCAGGAGACTGGCAGGTAAGATTGAAGACTTCTGARAGATGTATTTGCTTCTTGAAGGCTGAAGAACAGAATCACTACTGTGACATTGAAAACATGTCTGACAAAAATTGAAACAATGAAAATATTAGGCAAATAGATGTTTATGCCTTAAAATTTCTAAACATATTAAATTTTAAAGTGGAGCAGTTAAAATGGTGATGATTTATTGAATGATTATCATCAGACTTGCTTTAAGCACATTTTTAGCATGAGAAGAGTAAATCTTTACATACCATGGTAATATGACCTTTTTCTATCTCTCCACCCCAAACTGTCCCTTAATTCTCTCAAAGGAATAATCACTGCTGGAATAGCTGTTATAGTTGTCCTGAATGTGAATTTGAAATTCTGACAAATCAAAGAGATTGAGATATTCAATGCTGTCCTTAGAACAGAAGAGCAAGTTTTCTCAAAGTAGAGGAATAATTAAAGCAGAAAGATCCAGAGCTCAGTGTTATGTATGTTTTGGAAATATCAACATGTGACCTTTCCTTTTATTTGCATGCCTTGCAAAATTTCTGACATTATCTTTTCATGCTGCTCTGGTGCTTTGATTTGTTTTTCTTTTTTTTTGTAGTATAATTGCTTTTGCTGCATTATAATTGTTATTTGAAGAATTCACCAATGGTCTTACCTRAAGATTTTTTCAGTTCCAAGTTGGTGTTTCTTCCTAACCAACAAAATACTTGGAATAGATTTATGTTGTGTGCTTGACTAGATGAGATCCCTCTAGTAGAAAGTGTATATATTTTCCCATGGGTGTATATGAGCACTGTACCAAAAATATTTAATGGTGAGGTTATAATCCTGATTTACAGAATGCTACATGAAGGCAAAAATTCTTCAACTAGGTGAAACTATTATTTATCATGTCTTGCTGAAAAATAATGCCATTTTCATTCCGATTTATGACTGTATTGGTAAGAAGACCAAAAACTGAAAAATACATATTTGCTACTTCTTCTTCTTTATTCCAGGCAGTCAGGATGAAGAGATTGCTGCGGAGCTATCAAAACTTTTCAGATTGATTTGTTTGAGTTTGGCTAGGGTTTTTTTTTGTTGTTTCTGTTTTGTTTTGTTTTATTTTGTTTTGTTTTGTTTTGTTTTTTTGTGGTTTTGTTTTGTTTGTTTTTGTTTTTTTGGTTTTTTTTTCCTCACATGAAGTGGCTCTAAACATCAGAGCAGAGTAGAAGAGATTTTTCTGCTCTCCTGTGAGAGAACTGGAAATCTAGAGACCCTAGTCTTGAGATCTCTTCAATCTGTCTTCTGACATGAGTTAGAGATCTCTGGAGCCATGTAACACTATTTCAGCAGTAAAAAGCAGTTGATTATTACTGCCCACTTTGCAGTCAGTCTTCAAAGCAGGATGGGTTTGAATAAGCACAAAAGACTTGGCAGAAGTCTTACTTGGTGACACCCTTTGCTACCAAGTTGTGTATTGGAAGAACAGGATGCTGACAAAATATTGCAGTTGGCAACAGCTGATAGGGAAGAGAGCTACAGTGTCTGAAGTGCACCTTTTGCCCCCAGTGACTATTTTTGTCGTTTGTTGTTCTTGTTTCTCRTGCTGTTAGATACTGCTAAACCTCCCAGCTGTTGTATCACACAATCAACTGTGCCAACAAACAATACTGTTGCAAGGCTGTGTTTTTTAATCTCCYAGCTTCAAGTGTGACTGCAGCTCATAATGTGTGGCAAGTGCAGAGAGGTTCTTGGAAGCTCTAAAGGAGATTAACTGCTGCCGCCTTCTGCAGCACATTAGTCAAAAGTAATCTTAAAAATATTCCAAACTGGCTARCATCTAGCCTCTGCTCTTGTGGATGAAGCATTGGTGATAGTGTTTCTCTTGGTAAGCTTGATAGAGTTCGCTGTCAGAGTTTCCTGTTTATTTTTCTCATAAACCTATTTCATGTATTATCTATCTCCATAACTAATTTTTATAGCAACAAGCTCACCATGAAAGTGAAGAAATCACATCTACACCTTAAAGCATGTCACTGCAGTAATGCATATAATATTTCTGAGAACAGATAGAAAGCAAGAAAAGACAGGCATGACTGTAGATAAAAGAGGCCTTAACAAGGAAGATGAGACTTGGATACTGACCTGTTTTTAACACAACTTCTCTATTTTCTCTAAAACCTGAACTGAACAATGTTCAGAGTATTACAAAGGTAATTCACGTCATTGACAGAAGTCTGCAAAAGCAATCACCATGATTTTGCTTTCCAGTCTCACACCTTGATTTTCCTCACATGGTCTCTGCGACAGTGTGCTGCAGGATTCTTTACAAAGCCAACTGCAGGGGGAGTGACAGAATGTGAGACTGAGTGCCAAACTGTTCAGCAGCCTTCCAWGTCAGTGTTTCTTCTTGATAAATATTTAATTGTGCACAGGGTTTGGTGACATGCCAGTTATGATTTTGTAGATCGTTTAAATTTTGGAATTCACGATATACACAGAGGTGAACATGAACACAAATTCTTAGCTCAMTGTATATTATTTATTTCTCTCTTTTCTACAAGGAAATCTTGGAAATGGAACCTCTTGTCCACTTACCTTCCTCCTAACCTCCGTAAAACACAGTTTGGTATCAGAAAGGAGGTATTTCTCTCTTGTTCTGTATCCTGTCACTCCCTCTTTGCTGATGGTACTCAGTTCTTACAGTCAGTAATTCTGTTACATACCCAACATTGAATGAGAATAAAAAAGGAACTCAACCTTAAAAATGAAACTATTATTTTATCAAGACAATCATTTCAAAGGTGCTAAAATTTATGCACATCCTRTGAGCAAAATCTAGCTTCTCTATGTAACTCTGGCCTTCCCTGAAGTTATAAGACATTCATCTTCAATTTCTCATGTCTTCACATTATTTAATCTCTTCTATTGTGACCAAACAGGTCTCGGAGGGGAGGGATTCTATTACTTAATTGTTCCTGCAAAATCTTTTATTCTCCTGGGGGAAGATATAATAAATGACAAACTGAGGTATTAGTCCTATCATGTCTTGGCAATCAAAGACATGAYAAATTAATATCCATGAAGAATACTGGCAATCTGAAAGACAGAACAAAGTCTTGATTTTTGAATCATCAAGTATTTAATTCTTTTCATTCCATGGACCTGAAAAATTAAGAAGTCTTTACACTAGATGTAAGGGTGTTAATGAGCCAACATCCTAATTGTCAACTTATTTAAAATACATTGATGTATGTAAAATCTTAAATCACTGCACAGTAAATAGATATTAGAGCATTTGAGAGCATCTGTTATTTTTTTATTTCCATAAATGATCCATGGATGCAGTTATATATTACATGMATGTGTTTAAACCAATGATACTTTAGTTTACTTAGAATTTTTTTAAGCAGATGAGAAAACATTATAAGATGCCTTTAACTGAGTTCCAATTGGTTGACTGGACATAAAATTATGTTAAATGAAATTTTAGTCCACAGCTAAATAGGTTTTTATTTGGCTGTAAACCAAACTGGCTCAAATTGTTAGAAGTTARACATCAAAACAAGTGAAGGTGAAAATAGAAAGCAAATTAGCTGCTTCTGGTGTGTGAATTCCAATATTTAGCTTCTGTTTGTACTGTACTTGTTGTAAAATTATGCAATGAACATATGAAGAATASCCTACATGAGAAAATAGATTTATGACCACAGCAATAGAGTGATTTTAGGTGTAGTGAAGTACAGGCYACTTAAGAGTAAGTATATTAACATCTACGTAGTATTGACATTGTGGTCTGAGTCCTTGATATTGTTTCTTACATAACTATTATACAGTAACTATTACAGATTATGGAGGGGAGGAAGAAAATTTAGGTATTACCATTTCATCTAAGTTCCCTATCATTAGGATAAATTTGTATTAGTACATAAACCAACATTCCATCAGATTGTTCTGAAGTCATATTTGCTGAAAATATTTCAAAATGTCACTGTTATAGTAAGTTCTCTGCTTTGCACATTCAGTGGTGCTCACACCTGCACATATTAAGAGTGAGAAGTAATGATAGAGTTAGGAAGACCTGAAACTGGGGATAAGGGTGACTTTTCCTATCTTTGGTCAAACAGAGCTTTCTTTCTGTCATGTGAGAGAACAAGGAAAGTCACATCACTGCTCTTGCTTTCCCAAAAGTTACACAGCAATACTTACAAGAACAGTTTCCCATAYCCACTAGGGTGGAGTATCCTGTCAAGTAGGTAACCTGGAGATTCCACTGTTCTTA
This sequence comes from Malurus melanocephalus, assembly GCF_030028575.1. NCBI lineage: Eukaryota > Metazoa > Chordata > Aves > Passeriformes > Maluridae > Malurus > Malurus melanocephalus. Next base: position 1,922,584 of record NW_026623350.1, read on the forward strand.
AACAACACAAAAACCCCCAAACTGTGAATGTTTGGATTTTATTCCAAACCAAAAATTTAGAAGGATGAAAATAGTCTGAAAATAATGTTGTCTATACTGTGAAAGCACCATGGTTGCCCTTGTTAAATCCAACAGGTTTTAGTTGTTAAAAGGTTACCCAACTGCTGGCTTCATAATATTAAAATAAAAATTRAATTAAATAAATAAAATTAAAAAGAGCTTTGTTACTGTGAATTATCAGACTTCTCTTTCTTAGCATTAGAAAAATTTGGACTGTAGTGCCCGATACAATTTAGTACACGTTYATTAAACAATTTATGAAAAGAGAGCTCAGATTTTTGGGTTTTTTTGTAGTAGGCAGCCATGTCAGAATCTCCTCAGCTATGTACTCGTGGTTCCAAACTCATTCCTGTCTGTAGCACACAGACACACCACAGCCTGTTTCTCGTAAGGGCTCTGAGCAGGAAGGCTCTAAGCATTCCATGTACTTTGAACCCACACTCAAAACCACCCTGAAGTGACCTTATCCACCTCGGTGAAACACCTCTGTCACCGCTACTCACTGATCTTGGCCAGCCCCTTGTGGGAGCAGGTCACACACTGAAGGTGGCTACAAATGTGTCCTAGGAAAATACAGCATCATGYGTTCTAAAGAAAAGCTTTATAATTAACTGAAATACAGATTAAATAKTAAAATGAGAACAAATTCAGACTGCCTCTGAGGATAGCTGAGATGACAGACATGGAATTTAAGGATCATTCTAATTCAAAGCTACTCCCAGGACTGGGCAGCTGTGTTTAAATGGATGAGTAACACATCAAGAGCATTCTCCAAAACGTATAAACATATTTTTGTTGTATTCTAAGAGCTGTATTTGGACTACATTTCCCACATCTATTAGAAAATTCCCATTTTTCAGAATGATACTTGAGAAAACTGAAACATTTTTTAGCTTAGGAAATTTTTGCAATGATTTGTGTGGTCATTTTATTATTACAAGGACATTTTATAAATCTGTTTATAAGGAAAGGTTAAAATTGATGCATTTATGACAACATTAAGGGAATTGGGTTTTATTAAACTTCAATTTCATTCAGTAGAACTGTTTTGTTATTAGAACACCCATTGCAACCCATTTTATAACAATTAATATACAAAAATGATACAATAATTCATGAAACAATGAAAGTGTGTTTTCAGGCTGTAGAATTGATAGTTGCAAATTTTCAAATATTTATTGTAATAGCTCTGTTCATGGYACTGAAATATATGTTGTATTGCTCTTTCTTCTATAACAACTCTAATTTTAGAAGGTTATAGTCATAAAACCTTCTGCTTCTGCTTTTCCTGAAGTATGTAGCTCAAACTGAATTAAGGAAAGCAAAGCAAAGAAAAACTTATTAGTACCGGTTTGGTAGCCTTTGATACAAAAGCTTTTTCTTAACACAATCAATAATCCTCACTGCCAGAGGTATGATTGAATAAAATGCTACCTGCAATTGTGTATACACAGGATCTGGCCTTGATGTATGGTGTAGGCTAAAAATATGATTTAAAGTGGCAGAGTCAATTTMTCTTTTTTGGTCTTACTGTCTGTTATTTGAATTAAAAGAATTATCTGAATTAAAAGAGTTTTTGTTTTTGGTCTGACACTTAACAAGTACTTTTGATATTTAAATGCAAATTCCAGACTGATAATAATTCCTTATTTAAAAAAAGCTCATGGGAATCCATTTTGCAGGCAAGTGGAATCAAAATGTAATATCTTTGCCCACAATTAGAAATCATTTACTTTTAGGATTTTTCCAAGGTTTTGATTTGTTTTGCTTCCCTAAGAATGTACATCACACATGGTACAAATTTCTTTTCCCCCATGTTTCTCACACCTATCTTAAATTTAATGCTAAATTCTGCTGCATTTTTCTTATTAATTAATATTTTTTTTTAAAAAGAGACAATCATTAATTTTTTTGGCCYGAATTTCGATCTGGAATCTTCAAAATTAAAAATAAGAATGATCTGTTAATTTTATTTTAGTTTTTTTTTCTTTTTAAATGAAAGAATTTACTGCTGTGTCTTTTTTTATTTTTCCTTAATTGATTATTCTACCTTGTTTTAAGAACTTAATGTTAAACTAAACTCCTATGTGTCTACAGTGAAATGTAGAGGAAAGATTTCTCACATTCAGAGAAACTAGAGAACATACCCATACCCATTCACACAGTTTTCTGCAATTAAAATTATTGATTTTAAAGAAATAATTAAATAATTATTAATAAAATACAAATAATAAAATTTCGCTATGCCCGTATTATTTTCTACAATAATAATTTAAGGAAAACTATGCGTGTCAAACTCTGGAGTTAAATAACTTCAAAACGAGTCTTAACTTCAAAACCCGACTTGATTTTTCAGGGGGAAAAAAAAATCTTAATTAGAGATTTGAAAACTATAAAAAAAAAAAAGTAAGAAAAAAACAAAAAGAAGCAAGCATATATAAAAAGTTTTCAATAGCAAAGGATTTACAAATTAGGCTACATTTTTCAACATTTGAGCTGATACGATATATCCATTATATATATAGGCATCTTTGGACCAACGCTTCTCATAAGCAAACAAGTATCACATAGATGAAAATACAGCTGCAACTCAAAAGCAAAATTGTCTGGCAAATTACCATTTCTGTGCAACGAAAATTACTTTTGTACATCAAATCAGAATGTATTTCTAAGTAAAAGGGTGTAGTAGTTCAGGCTGAAATTTATACAACAATAAACAAYTCAGTGTTGTCACTACCCTGTGTACTTAGGATTTTTAAAGTTTAGTAAATCCATTACTGTGCTTTTCAAATCTAAGTGATCCAAAGAATCTTCACATTTAAGAACAGATGACCACATACTCACCTGGTCATGGTCATATTKTTGAAACATGATTGCAAACCTCAGTGCCAAATTTGGATTTTGCTTAATCAGTTCCATTCTGGGCTGTTTGTTTAAATTTTGACTTTAACAACACTTCAAATTGTCAACTTTCTCTGTATTTAATGTCATAATCTTGTAGTTCTTTTTTCTCCAAATACCAGAGAATCAATGCAGATAGTTTCTTCAGTTTCTGCTCTAAGCTTTACTCTATCTAAAAATTTATTATGGTTTTCAAAATAATAGCACACATTGCACAGTTAAATTTTGTTGAATTACATWAAATTGACATATTTACTGCCCTATAACTTAGCAAAACCCCACTTCACTTACTGGTAGCAGGTCATTTATAATCACAATAAACAAAGCGTATTCTAGTGCATAAACCTTCAGAGAACAAGAAATCATTACACTGTCTATTTTCAAGGTCAACTTCTGATCATCTGCTTCATAYTCACCGTGAAAAAGGTGAATTCTATTAAAGTCTATTAAAACTTCCTTATGTGATGGAGTTGGTAGGGGATTCTGACTTCCAAGAWAGTTTTCTACAATCAATGGGATGTTTTTTTTAAAAAGTATACTAAATTTCATGTTATAAGATGTTAGGATGCTTTCTCTTGAGGCACTGTCAGTATGTTACTCTGAAACCTATTAGCTTGATGCTTAGAAATTTTAGTAAAAAAGAATTGCTCACTGTAAAGCTTTGCAGTGTCTGCAATAAGAGAATATTTGACAGCAACCATGAATTGGAGGGTATTGTGACTTTGAGAAGTATTCTAATTTGTATGGGAAAGCCTTCCTCAAGCCAAATGTCCCAGATTTTCTAGTGTACATTGCTAAAAAAAACAGAGGCGAGAGAGAGGTGAATTTGAATCCCAAAAGAGCCATCTGTGGAGGCCCTAGCCAGACACACTTATCTGAGCTGGATTTCAGTATATATAGCTGCTATAAAACTGGTTCATTAGATAACTTTGTATGCATTCCAGCCTGATATTTACTACTTCAGACATTTGAGGAGCTGTATGGATGGAATGCAGCCAGACATATTTTTAAGCAGATTTATCTCCTTCCCATTTGTGATGTGATCCTTCTACTGGTATTTTTTCGAGAAAGGGATGGAAATACATAAGGAAAGATATACAATTGTCAAAAAATAGCACAGGAAAGTGGGAAAATGACATTGGCATATTGTCTTGACCAGTAGAGTGAAAAAATATTCACAGTTTTTCTTACAGCTGATGAGTTTTCTTATTGATAAAGAAACCTACTTATAATCTTCATTTCAAGTATTACCCAGTTGCTGACCCCATAATGAGATGCTAACTTTCAAGGATGGATGGGGAAATCTTTTACAAACTGCCATATAACATATATGAAAATTGAAGTGCATCAAATCAGTTCAGCTTCTTCCTCTCATTTATTACCTATATAAATTAACATGGTTTTTTTCCTGCCCCAAAAGATTTTAATTTGGCTATCATCATGATAGCTATTGCAACTTGCTGRACAATTTAATACTTGCATATATAGATATTAAAATACTCCTTCAAGCCATGAATAATAAGTACACAATTTGTGCACCTTAGAACATAAATGTAAATCTAGTATTTCATTATACTTTTAACTAAGAAGTTATTTTTATTTTTCAGGCTAATATATTCCAATCTTTCAGTTAAAAATACCAAGAAAATATCGTGCCAAATTTTTCCAGTTAATTAGCAAGCAGAAATCTTGATGAACAACAGGTATTTTTATGTTACCCATGAATAGTTCTATCTACCGTGCATGCTTATTTCAATTATCTTCCAAAAAAATCTATGAGCAGAAACCAGCTGCATACTGGGTTATTGACAGGATTAAAGGAAGCACAAAGATAAAAGAAAACAATGTGCTTGGGGAAATAAATCTTTTTACCCATAAGATATAAATAACATATTCATAACTGTAATGTTCTCTGGATTTTTGTTCTTCATACACCATGTAAATATCTGCAGTGCAACTGGATTTTGTGAATGGAATGAAGAACAAAGTCTTGAATAAAGTCTTTTTAAAAGAAGTGTAAAAATATATTCTTGATTTTTCCTATACTTTGCCTATGGTATGTGCTACAATATCACTAATGTAATATATTCTCCTCTTTGAGCAAGTTCTGTAATGACAGGATTTAATGAACTTTTCAAAGTATCATCAGAAGCAGTGCATSTTGTCAGAGAGGCACACTGAGCCAATTTGCAGCTATGCAGATCCCCCTAGAAAAAAAAACAACAAAGTTATTTGTTTCATTTCTTATACAAATATTTAATAATTTATTTGTTGACATTTATAACAGCACTCATTAAAAATAAAATTTTCTTCCCTCAGCATGGAGCAATGGAATTAGCACTCAAGCTAATATTGACTCAGTAACTCCATGGAAGTCATTTGAGACAATCATTGGGTAAAATGTGAACGAAACACACCTAACAGCAGCATCTAGATTCTGGCTCTTCCTGTGTGCCTTCTATAATCTGTGATCAAAGCTGTCACTATTTTCAGTTTTCCTCTTTACTGGGAAAGTTGTGCATACTTCTCTGCGGAGCTCAACAGTTTTGAAGAGACCTGCTGACTCACTATGCTGAGGTTGTGGGCGGCCTGCTGGGGAGSGCACTGAGGAATGTTGGGTTCAATTCTTTCAAACAGAAGAGGAAAATGAACTTAGATCTCACCTATTTTGGGATAGTGTTTCAACTGGTAAAGTATAACRTACAAGCTCTGCAAAACTATCACTGCCACTCACTGCCTGCTGTGTTTTAGATGGCTAGGTCCATCTGAGGTTTCAGAAAAAAAAAAAAAAAAAAAAAAAAAAAAAAAAAAAGCTCAGCGGCATTCCTTTGAAAGAGGGATCAGAAGGACATGCAAACCATTAGACAAGTAAGGGACAAATATGGACAGCAGTCGAGGCTCCATCCTGTCATTGGCATGTCCCTGCTGGATGGCAGATCCACTTTCAGCATCCTCATTTCTCTGGAGACAGTTCTGTCACCTGAAAACTTTTCTGTGTATTGTGTATGGATCCTGTGATTCCTGCCTGGGGCTCYGCATGCCAGACACCTTATATGGAAACAGTAGGAATTTGAATCCCTGATATTACAGTGCTTCCTCCCTCCTTAGAGGTAACAGAGACCTATCTTTAAGCACTCCTCCCTTATTATTATTTTTCTTTGTATCTGTGCCTTTTCTTTCAGATGTCCATCTTTAATGTAAGTTTTCACTGTGGCAACATGATTCATTCCACATTATTAGAAACATATCAGTATTTCCATAAAAATAAAATATGACTTTGAGTGATTTACACTGTGATTTCTAAAAATGAGTTTTAGTAGAATCATGACATATATATAGTCTGCTTGGCCCAAGAAGAACACAATATTCAGTAATGTAGTATGAATCTTTTCCTTCATATATATATATGGTATATATGGCAAGATCTTTGAGATTATCAAAAATGGAAGAGTACATGTGACTGGAATGCCTAATAAATCTATCTGCCATAATTTGCTGGTGCCTTCAACCTTGACCTAAAATAGTTCAGGTCATTTTCCTAACAAAGCTACTCAGTAGTGCAAAATAATCCCAATTTTATGTTGTACTCTGTAATGGATGAATTTAATGAACTGTTCACTGAGCTCACCAAATATATGTGACCTTGAACAGATTTCAAATCAGTAATCTAAAGCAGAAAAATAACTAGATGGAACTAAAATGCAGTATGTTGCCATATCAGATTTTGACAAATTTTCATACTGCACTGACATTATTTTCACATGGGATTTGGAAAGTTCCTTGACAAGGTGGGTTCCTGTTCAATTCCTGGATTGGTAGAAAGCCTGTCTTTTCTCTGGGAGTATTTTTCCATAAGCAAATGAAGGGGAAGGCAGCAGAGTGCTTTTCTGAGACCCTCCAGAATGTTTGGTTGCATAATGATATTTGCCATAGAACCTCTTGTGAAAGTTCTGATCATTACTGATGAATTTAGAATTCTGCAGGGTAATGGAGTCAGGCAACCCAGAAAGTCCAGCTCAGGCTAGAATATACCCTATTCTTTACAGCTGATCAAAAGAAGGCAGGAAAATACAAAGATGAGTTAATTTACCTGTGCCTTGTCTTCCCTGCAGCTGCATACTGCCTGCATTTTGATATCATAGGCTTATTCAATGTGCTTAAATATTGTTAGAAATTGCATGAAGAATTGYTTCTTGTTTTAAACCCCAAAGCAAAATCCTGAGATTTATCAACTTAGACAGATTTTTAAAAAGGCAATTAATATTATTTCATAAGCATATAAATACTAATCATTGTGTAATCCCTGCATAATTCTGACTTTTAGTAATTTGGTTTTATTGTAAATGCTATGACAGCCCATGTGTTCATCTGTGCTGTTGCCCGATCTCTCTACTTCTGATTTTGCAGAAATTTTTGCTTATGTCGTTAACACAATCCTGCTTGTGTGATAAAAAGTGAAACACTGCTAAGGTGATTYTGTTCTTAATGGTTTAATGTTACCTCCATGGCTCTCACCTGCACCAGTCTTTTACTATGTCCCCTCTTGTACTTTTCATATTTAGATATCTCCCAAAGAGAACTGTAAAATACCTGCCTGAGAGGATTGAGCAGGAGCAGGCAGAATAGAAATGTCTGTGTAAATATCATCATATTATATTAATTATATTATTATATGATATTATATTTATATTAATTTAGGCGATATAATATTATCTTATGTATTTATATTATTATTTTTATGTATATTTTTAACATTAGGATGACAAAATAACTATTTTTTAAATTAAGAATCCAGATGAATTCCATGCTTTCTCTTTGACTCCATAACTCTGTCTCTTAAAGCCTTCCAGAAGGTAAAAAAACTGCACTGCTGGCATGTAATTGCTCCTTGCTTCTTCATAGAAAATATTCCAATTCCTATTTATTCAAACTAAATTTGATTA
>NW_026623350.1:1931383-1991445 GCF_030028575.1 Malurus melanocephalus
TGGGAGGAACCCACAGTGCAGCAGTTTTGGGATGACTGCTGCTATTGAGATTGGATCTGCACTGGAGAAGTCACAGAGAACTCTCTGCCATGGGAAGGGACCCCACCATCTCACAGGAGAATGACTTCCTAGTTAGCATCATCATCTTTTTCAGGCWAGCACGAGCCTTCTTATTTCAAAATGGTGCTGCCTGGCCCTGTTTGTAGTGGGATGACCTTGGCTGGGTGCCAGCTGCCCACTAAGCCWTTCTATCCCTCCCTTTCCTTGTAGGACAGGGGAGAGAGTAGAATGAAGAACAGCCAGTGGGTGAGATAAGGCAGCTTATTACAGTGAAAGAAAGAAACTAGAGAGAGTTTTGTACATATGTAAGCAAAGGGAAAAGCCAATTGCTACTTCCCATCAGGAAGCAATGGTCAGACACTTCCTGGGAAGCAGGGCCTAGCACACATGGTGGTTTCTCTGGAAGGCAAACATTGAAGAGTCAAAAAAGTATAAAGAATGGGAAAAAAAATCCTCTTTATATTGGTAAAATGATTTTAGCAAGTGTACTCAATGTTCTAGGTATTTGGACAATGCCCTCAATAAAGTGCTCTGCTAGTATTAATTACTAATTAATCACTTCTACTAATAAAATCATAATTGCTAATAATTTCTAGTCAGCCCTGAGGTGGTCAGGCAGTTGGACTGGGTAATCACTGCAGGTACCTTCCAACTGAAATGATTCTATTTTATCAAGTCTGTTCTTTTCTGTTCYGTTCTCTCCTGTTCTGTACTACTCCCAAAGGTGAATTTCCTCTGTACCGAAAGTACACTCTGTAACTRCCACAACAGTTCTATTTTATTAAGTGTACTAAACTGAAATTTTAAATGTAATTCACCTTTATAATAAAGGTCAACATATATTCATAATACACATATGAAATATGTGTATTATCTACCTAATGTGTAATGACTGTCATTTTCAAAATGTCCAGACTATTCTAGTCTTTTGAAAATTATGTCGTTTTTTCCTCAGACAAAATTATTTGCAGAATCTCACTGAGATTTCTGATGAGTTTCTGATGACCAAAGTTGAATTTCTTGGAAAGCAAATTATTAATTGAAAAATATTCATTCAGTCATGCTTATAATGAAGACCGTGACTGGTATATAGTCTCAAATACTCTTGAAAACAATAATTTTCAAGCTGCACAAAATATTACCATGTCTTTACTTTTTAGTGACAGTTACACTTTTTTCTTAGAAGACACCTTCCACATTTTTAATTCTTTTRAAGAATTGTTTATCAGTGCAGAGCTGTGTTCATTTCATGCTGCTGGAATAATGTGTAACAGGCATRCTGTTGGTAAATGGTCTTACGATTTCATACACACAATTGTCACTATCTGTAAGTCACGATTTGCCAACTGTTACCACATCATAAAATCCCAGAGAGATATACTATGCTAAGTGCAGTCAAAAGGTCTGGTATCTAAGATACCACKGCATGGTAACTTCTGGCAGACTCTAACTGTTTAGTAGCTCTCAAAAATCCCTGTAATTATTACTTAGCCTGCTATCACAATTGCTAACCCTGCTGGCAGGGAAAAAAGGCCAAACCCAAAGTAGTAATGCAATTCAGAGTAACCCCATACAAAGTCAACCAATTTCCTTGGTTTCAAAAAGAAAGAAAAAAAAAAAAAAAAAAAATCATATGAAACATGGCATCCAATTATCAACATCTCTGTCTAAACACAGTGTTCTGTGCCACACAGACAGTGTCTTCTTAACAGATGCTATAGGTCCACATTTAGCAGAAAAGTAAATTATAAAGAAGAATTGGCAATCAGAGGGTCCTTAAAGTCTGTATGCATCTGTGACTGTAGATTTAATCAGGACAGCCATTCAACCTCTCTAATGGAGTCAGTTCCCATATCAACATTTGCTAAATATTTTAGGTGTCAGCTCCTGAAACTTCACAATATTCAATATATAATACTAGGGTGGAAAGATTTGAGATGATTCATTTCTGAAATGGTTCRTGGCTGAAATGTGGGGTGATGAGGATTTGTTTCATAGGCCATCCAGCCACTCATCCTACAGGGACAGCAGACTGCTGTCAATGCAGTTGGAGGCAGACACGGAGCAGTTATGCTGATGGTATCCCCCTTTTATCTGAGATCACATAAATCTGAGCTTTGCTCATTAGACAGATTATGCTGTTCTCTAACTACACCAGCATTGCAGGTGCTTAGGAAAACAATGCTCACAAGTGCACCATTATTTCTCATCAAGACAAGCTCATAATTTTTGTAACTCCATTGCGTCCAAGGGGATCATGCCTGCAAGTAATTTGTCTATTCCATTCAGTYCAATTCAAGGCCTAAAAAGCTACAAAGGCAAGGAGATTATGTATACAGGGGCTCAATGGTGGCTGGATTTAAAAATGAACTAAGAAAATCAACCCAAAAAAAAAAAATACAATTTGTTTTTAGGGACAGGTCATGGAAACTGTTCTAGCAAAAAATCTATGTAATCCTTGAAAGCTTTTCTAAGAAGACWGTAAAGCAGGAAGAATTATTGGTCTCCAAGTATGTTATCTAAGACAGGTAGACATACAGAAGTATGTACAGGTGGATTTTTACTAACTTTTGTTTTATGTGTGGAAGTGTATAAATAAAGAATATCCCTTACCAAAATGGGAGTGAGCAACTGCAGACCAGCAGATTTCATTACTCTTAGGAGTCACACATCTTGCTTGAACATTAGCTTGGGGTTATTAGAGAAACCCCATTATTAGGAGCAGTTGCAGACACCAGTCCCTTTTACGTCACCCTTCCACTCCTGTCTCCAGTATGAACCTGAAAGGGAAAGGAGATCAGTGTTCACCAGCATATTACACCATCAAGAAGTCCCACCAGCAAAGAAATTATTTCTTGTTAYTTTTCACCCTCCTGACACTTCTCAAGCAATAGATGAAGGACAAAACTGAATTAGAAACCTTACAGAGCRTGCTCTCACCGTGAGAAGACATGGTATATGACCCAACTCCTCTTCTTCAGTATAAAATACCAGTCAAGTAGGGCAGTCTGTTATTTTCACTGGAGTCAGAATCTGTAGTTAACCTGTGAGCTTTTGTGAACGGCTTTGTCTTTGTTATGGTTTTACCTTGAATCAGCTAGCTGTCATTCAAAAATCCTGCTGTGTGTTTCATGATTAGAAAGTAACATAGACTTCAGCAACACAAAAAAAAATCTCATACTCTTAAAAAATAATTGGCTTTTGAAAGCAAATGGTCAGTTTTGTACATAATTCTTGCACTGTAGTAGAGATTTTAATAAAGAATAATAGCCTACAAATAGAGGAAAAATTGTTCTTTCTTTCCTACATGATTCTACAGCTTTKTTCCCAATTTAATTGCATGCAACTTCTCCACATGACCATCTTTGACTTAGCTTTATAACATCATTTGGATAATTACCTTTATTTATGGTATTGTTTAGAGTGCTGCTGAACYGCTGGAGGCTGGCCTTTGGAGATTRCAGGTTTGCCAAGCCTTGTGACTACCCTCTATTTTTATATTTGTTGCTGTTCTGTTAAATCATTTCACTATGGGATAATTTCATAGTTTGCATGTTATGGTGGCATTTCACAATGCTSTTAAAAGGCTAACACATCCCTGGAATGCCATGTCAGGATAAGACATATGCTCTCATAGCAGGGTCAGCAGGAATTCTATCTATATAGCAGATMTTTTACTGCTGGATAATCATTAGTTACACGGCTGCAAGTTATGACTTCTTGTAATGATATTATTTTACTGTGTGTAATCTGAGTCTCACACCCAGTGTTATTGTRCAGTCTCTAAAAATATCTGAAAATCTTGGACTCTGCACACAGCACTTTGCAGGTGAACAGCTGATTGAAAGAATGTGACAGCAGACCCTGAGGCACCAACAAAAAGACATGCATTCATCTAWGTGGAGTGCTCAGTTGATTTCATATTAATTTCCTACTCTATTAGTGTTAGAAGTTTATGCCACAGTTTCACTGGGAGCAGGTGGTTCTCCCACGCTTTCAGAACAAGTGGCTATGCATATTCCAGTCAGTCTGTGTCCATGGAGAGAGAAAAAAAATGATTTAAAAAGTGTTTTATTTCAGTTATGCTACTTCTTTCAGTCACAGATTAGATTATGTGCTTTAAGACAAGCTTTTGCTGAAATGTCAGTGTGCCTTTATCTATCTCTCTATCTATTGAACCATAGAACCATAGAATCATTTAGATTAGAAAAGACCTTTAAGATCATCAAGATCAGCCATTAAYGTGGCGCTGCAAAGTCCACCACTAAACTATATCCCTAAGTACCACATCCACACATCTTTTAAATATCTTCAAGAATTATGACTTAACCTCTTCCCTGGGCAGCCTTTTCCAGCGCTTAACAATCCTTTCAGTGAAGAAATTTTTCCYAATATCCAACCTAAATTTCCCCTGTTGGAACTTGAGGCCATTTCCTCTTGTCCCATTTCTCTCCTTACCCTGCCCCTTCTAGGGGTGATACATTCTCCTTTTTTTTTYCCCTAAGTTTGAGCCAAAACTGTTTGTTTAGCCAGGCTTCTCTTCTTCTCTGCTGGATGATCTTTTGGCACACTGCAAAAGGTTCTCCTGCACCATTTAGATTTTCTTCTTGAAAATTTTCAAGGGTTCCTGGATTCCTTTGATCTTCAGCATTTTCTCCCAAGGCACTGCCCCAGCCTAAACAGGACAAATCTTCCAGTGTCAGGGCTCCAAAATAGCAGTTCTGATGAGCTCCCAGCCCTTCAGGACTACTTCCCAATGGATTTTGTCAACCAGGCCCTATCTAACCACCTATCTATGATTCTATCTTTCTGTCTGTCTGTCTGTCTACCTTGTCTCACAGGTGGTTGCTTGCAGGCAAACTCTGCACACCTCTGCAAGCAGAGACCCAGTTAATCCCCATCTTCATAAWGTTCTGCAAGATTACTCCAGGAGGAGAATCTACAGCTTATGCAGCACAGATCTCATGGAAATCCTATTTCTCTACAAGGAAACTATTCTTTGAGGTAAAAGTAATTACAGCGCCAAAGCATTAAATTATTGTAGCATTTTTAGCAACTAAAACCGAATCAGCTAAGTATTCTGGATCAATTTTTCAAAATTTATCTCACATATAAATTCACTCTACAAGCTCCTACATTCTGTAAAACAGAGAGCATAGTCTGTTAAATGAAGATGGGTAGACAACAAATCTTCAGCTATGGATTATATTCAAAAGCTGACAAGTAAAACACCATTTTAAGGGATAAATGTTATAGTTCCTGTGCTGAGTTTTAAGTCAGGTCAGACAAATAGACTCAAGCTTCTTCTAAATTTCTATCCAGCATTTTCGTAAATGAGATTATTCTGGTTTTTCAGTGAAATGCAGCAGGATAAGAGAGAGCTTTAATATCATTTCAACATCATTATCCTTCCTTCTGGCAACTAGTAGATGTGTAGAACCAAAACAGTGCAAAACCAGCAAAAACTGTTACAAGATGCTGAGAATCTTCCTTCTTAAAGATGAAAAAAGAAAACGGTCTCAGTGCTCTCATTTTATGCAAGAGATTATTGTAAGCATTCCCTTCATCAGAAGAATTTTAATGTGGAGACARAATTTTAAAACGTGTTTTTTATCATTTAATTTAGATAAATCTTCCCAAACACAGACAAAACCTATTATCATGCCATTGAGTAATTTATATTTCTCAAGCCTCATCTGTGTTTTTCAGAATCTTCTATCATATTGTGTTTTGCAATAATCCTCCTATTTCTTTCYTTGTTGTTTTTTCCCTGTCTAGTTCCTACTTTCTTCCATTGCTTTCTCTTCAGACTTGTCAGTTCTCTCCTATTTCATGTGGGAAGTGAAATTCCAAAAAGGTAACTCCTGGAAGTCGCCAAAAACTTTATATATAGGTAGACTATAACTCTTTTTTTCCCCAGGATTATAWTCCATACACAAAACATTAATAGGTGCAATTGGCTGACAATAAAAAGTAGGAACTCAATATAGAAAACTAAAATATGTTTCCTAATCCAATGCAGATTTATTATTWTTTAATTTTATTCACCTCTTTGTTTAGTTGTTTGTATTAAGCGTTGTTATGYTACTTGAAAGCAGAAATCTGCATAGTCTACCATAATCTTTCTGTGCTGTTTAAGCAGTAAGAGGCAGCTGCAAGTTTTACCTGAATGTATTTTGGGGTTAGTTGTGATAGAATGAATGTATTTCTGCTGCTACAATGGCCACATAAAATCAATTATCTACATACTCTTATTTAAATAATATGTTGTCCCAAATTCATTCCACAGTAAGAACACACTGTAACGCACAGGTGAAGGCAGAGATGTAAAAAGAATTAAGCCTTTAAAATCCTAAAAGAGTATTTTTCACAAACTGCTGTTTCTAGGATAATAAATACCTTCATGAATTATTTTATGATATGAATATTATACCTACAATTTGTCTACCTGTTAGGTTAATATGGATGTATATGTGTGTACATGTGTGTGTGTGTATTCACACAGGTTAAAGGAGAAATGTATGGAAAGTCTTTATTTCATTTAAAGACTAATGAAAATAGAGAATCAGTAGGGCATTAGGGCTTTCCTAATACATTTTTTAAAAGAAGAGACATCCCTTTGTATTCAAATATGTTTTAAAAACCTAGAGGAAAAAATATCCTTCTTTGGTGTTATCTCATTAATTAATACCTGAGGATAATCTGGCTCCTAAGAAAGGACAATTATTCAAAACTACGAGAAATAATTACTTCTTGAAAGTTCAGGGAGAGATRGTATAAATATTTGTCAAGAAATTGCCTGTCCACAGTGTTTATGGATGTGGGGCTAGAAAATCTCCTTCATTTTCCATTTTGCTTTTCTGTTCATGATTCAGTCCTTTAATTAGGATGTTTCTGGCGGCATTAGCAATACCGGGAAGCCAGTGACACAATAAATCATATGGAACAGAGAGATAGAAGCAAGAGAAAAGATAAATAATTTGGAAAAAAAAAAAAAACCAGAGCAACAGCATATGTCCAATAAATCACTGAAAGGTAGAAACTTGAGCTTTGAGAGGAAGGAAAGGGCAGCAACAGTCATAGTCCTTCCCATTCCTTCACATGGATTCTGGGGATATTGTTATACACCTGGACAAAGATTTTTAATGAAACAATATTGCAGAAACTTCTCTAATGCAAAGCTTATAATTTTTCATATCGTCAAGTAATATAATAAAATCACAGAATCACAGAATTGCTTGTTGGAAGGAACCTTAGAGATGATCTAGTTTCTCACGTCTCCAACTCAAGTATCACTTCTTTTTGCTGCGACAACTTGTGGCAGCTTCAAATAATCTGCAAACTTGTTGAGGATGCACTTGATGTCATTGTCTGTGTCCTTGATAAAGATGTTAAAGAGCACCAAGGACAGAGCCCTGAGGGTCAGAACTAATCACAGCCTCCACCTGGACAYAGAGCCATRGATCACRGTGGTCTGGCTGCATCCATCCAGTCAATTCCAACCCATTTACCTACTCACCAGGTTACCCATTAAATCTGTGTCTCTCCAGTTTGGAGATAAGGATGTCATGTGGGACTGTGTTGAACACCCTATGAAATTCTGTGTAAAGGACATCAGACAGTTTTCCCTTATCAGCTGCCACAGTCACTCCTAAAAGACCATCATTGTTAATGTAAAGTAACAGTATCAAGTGAAAATCTTTTTATCCTACAAGATGAGAATCCACTGCACATACTGCAGTAAGATTGCAAGTTGTTGTCAAGTAGGATCCATATTTGCATATGTTTTCATACTGGTCATGCTCTCTTTAAAACTGGTTGGGTTTGGAACATTTGCAGATTCATAGTATTTGTAAAATCTGTGACMTGTTACTTTGCAACATGAACCAAGACATTATTATAAACAAATACCTCTATTTATTTCTATCTGTACAGCACTTTTGTCTGAGTGAATATCCATTATTTCCTATCTTGAATCAACTTCATTTTCTCTGACTTTAGGCACCTGCAGACATTCCTAAATTAGGCTCTTGGTTGCCACAGGTCCTTTACTTATACTGATGAGAAAGAGGCATCCCCAGAGGAAAATACCTTTTCTGTGATCTGAATCTCTCCCTGGAGATTCCTGTGGTAAGTCATTATGGGGCCTAGGCCTGGTAAGGGCAGAGAAGGTCCGTGAAGGCTCTGGAACATTCGGTGCCGTTGGCCACTGTTGGCCGACAGCCGGCAGGTGCTGTAACAGTTCCAGTCGGGTCTATCTCGAGTGCCCGCGAGGCCATGAGAAGCCACAATATAACTCTATGGCGAGGGTAGTCAGCGCGAGCCCCCTGCAACGGCAGAGCTACCTTATAAGGAAATTTAGAGCGTTAGTAAGAGCTTCTGTACCTTAAGTTACCGTTATTCCTGTTACAAAAAGCGTTACGTCTAACTGCCGCCGCCATTACGAGCCAAGGGTATAAAAAGCCACGGCTTCCGTTAATAAAGCAGATGAGATAGCACGTACAACCAAGTCTACGAGGTCGTTTATATGTCTCTCCCCGTCTCCTTGCAAATGGCAGCTCCAACAGATTCCTCTCTCTCCTTGCTGAGTGCACAGGGAGCATCCATTACCTGTGCTGTTATGTGAAATGCCTGGGGATGAGTGGAATGAATCAGGGCCCCTGAGCCTCTTCTCTCATTGTTACGATACTTTATCTACTTGCTCTACTCAATCAAAAATTCTCTGCAGAAGGGACTGTATCTTCTGTCTTTTCATATCAAACAGACTGGAAAAATGTTTTTAAAAGACAATAATTTTTTTTTAAAGAATTTTGGAGTTGTATGAGTTACATACTTCAGAAACACCATTTTCATTTGTACTTATCAATAAGTCTGTACTTTGAAAAACACATTCTCCATTTAGTTTATAGTCTTGACTTAAAATTTTCACTGACTTTAGTCAGAGTAAGACTGGACACTTTTTCATTACATGAACATTTTATTCAGTCAGCTGTGGAATAGTTGTAATTTTGGTTTATTAGATTTAGCGCGTCTGAATTGGAAAAGGATGACAAAGCAAGCTGAAAGCTGAACTTTATATGTGTTTTTTACACTCATTACTTGCAATAACTCTTGTAGAAACATTACCATAGTTGAGGATCTGAGATCTTATCAATCATTTATACCAGGTGTCTTTGTTTGACACTACTTAATTAAAAAGATACCCAAACCCAAACACATAGAATTATTATAATATACAGCATTTTAGGAAGAAAATTTGTCTAAATTTTTTTAGACATTTAGACATTTTTTTATAGATACCCTTTTACTACTGTTTACATTCATTAGGTTTTGCAACCTGATTGCTCAGGTGGAAGTGCATTGATCCCAACTATAGGTCAGTGCTGTATTTATGGCACAGCAGAGCTTTTCCATCTTAATGCACAGGTGTAAATCTACACTCTTAACATTCAAGAGAGTAATTCAGATGCTAAGCTATATCCTACTGTTCTCAACAAAGTGTTCTTTCTTGAACAAAAAGCTTTTTAGATGAAATTTGCATGTAAACATTTCTATCATTATGGGACACTAGGACTTTCACCAGTGTATTTCACCAAAATCTCATAAAGGTGAAAATGTTCCAAGCACTTGCAGTGATATGTTGTATATTAATATCTTTCTTAAAGTCTGCCATGCAGTCCTGTTAATGCTGTCATCCATAATTAAAATGTGTGATGAGGTTTGAAGTCTAAATTCCTCCAAATAAAATATATAAGCCTGAATTCAAAAGTCTCTTTATCATGGTCAAAGAAATAATCAGGTATCAGTTCATAGGGAAACTCTTACTAGAGCAAGCTGGATAATTTTGTGGAGTAATCTCTAAAGGCCATGTAAAATTTAAGTCTTTAACAATGTTGAAGGAAACTGTTTCTTTCTGATAGCAAATACTTGGAATTTTTTAAAGCCAGTTAAAAGAGTTACTGTTTAACTTTTCTTGGTAATATTATTTTATGCTGCTTTGTTACAATTTCCACAAAGGCTCTACAGATTAAAATTTACATTTTTAAGGTTGTCTGGAAACCAGATGAGAAACTTTTTTAAAACAGCTTCTTAAATTCTAAATTATATTTTGTAATCTCTCCACAAAGGTTTTAGCAATACATCTTCATTGAATCCAACAAATTTTACACCAGTCAGAWTTTTTTTTAAATAAGAAAGGTCAAGGAGATACTTGGTTGAAACCTATCAAAGGTTTTTAATATATCAAAGGTGTTAATCTGGACTTTCTGCATCCAAGACAAAACAAGAGGGAACAGTGAGTTCATAACAGGCCGTAGCATATGCCCTGTTCTAAAATAAAAACACCTAATTCTATACTACCAAAACAAAGAAGACCTGAGAACTGAAATRTGGGTTTGTTTTTAACAAAAGCTTGCATTCTGAAGAATGCAGTCAGTTCAAACTGAAAAGTCTATCACCTAAAAAGATGTACATTGCAAGACAATGGCTTTGTGGTTACTGAGTTGAGTTTTTYTTTATTAAAGCAATATGAACTTGATGCAGATTGTATCATATCCTCTGGAATTTTAGAGGTCAGTGAAAATTTTAGAGTGTCCAGCGCAGGTGTCTGCAAAATCAGCCTGGAGAATGTAAAAAGGTGTGTGTGTCAAATTTTCAAGTTGGTGGAAAGTGAGACCTAGCTATTATAATTGCAATATCACTTGAAAACAGCAGGAAAGTAATATGAATGAGCTAAAGAAAGATGGAGGTGGAAAAAGAATGCCAGAGTTAGAGTGAAGGAAACAGTCAGCTCACAGCTGCTTGTCTCGGGCTCCCACCCAGAGCTCAATCTGCTTCTCACACTGCAGCTTCCAAACCAAGCTACCTGCACTGGACATATTCCCCTCCATGACAAATTTGGGAGTACTCACTGAATCTTGGTAGACTATTGTCAGTTCATGAAAAGAAAACTATTTTCAAAATGTAATAATGCATTTTGGAGTCAGGATGAGGAGGCAGCTCTCAGAATCTTGCATACTATTGCAAAAATACTGCCTTTGAAAGCAGTTTAAGATGGAAAAGAATTATTATAAATTTCATAGAATATGGTTGATAATTCAGATACCTCATTGTGTTAGATAATGTACTTTTTACTGTATAAGAATCTCCAACCAGGTTATGAGGCTTTGAAAGGCCAATCTTCTCTTCTTAAAAAAACTCTCTTCTTTTAAAAAACCTAGTTTAATTGTCATCACATTTGACAGTAATTGTCATTCTTACAGCACAGYTTATTAAGAAAAAATGCATTAACATTTTAGAAGAATTACTACATATCCCATTTGCTCCTTTTTTTGTACCCATTCATATTCCTCAAGAGGATATGCACTCCAAGATATTTTGCAGAAAATTTGGGCCAGTCCCACCAATAAACTTGAGTCAATCCATACTAGGCAAATAAGTGGTATATTTAATCTCTTTTACCTCTGGAGAAGGCCTGTGTTTYGCACCCATTAGTTAATTAACTGGCCCATTAGTTGAACTGACACCAATTTAAGCGGCTGAAAAGACGGCTTTCCTTTCACTTGCAAGTACTTTTCAAAGTCAGACCATGGTATACATATAATTAAGCAACCATTTTTCCATGGATTTTTGGGAACAAGCTTTACCTCTAAGGCAGATCCTTTGATTTACTAGGGTCAATGCATAAATTCCTAATCAACCCCTTAATTTTATTCTGTCTGAGAGTAAGACAGTGAAGGATATAAAGGAATGCACTTTTTAATGTTGAATGCCTAGAGGAGACTGCAGAGTATACAAAGGATTGAGCTTCCACCCAACTTCTCTCTGACTTTATAAGTTATTTTTCTATTCTCTGAGCTTTAAATCTTCTTAACAGAGATTCTCTAGGACCTAATATTTGCAATATTAAAATCAGAATGCCTTATAATTTGGGTGCTAATACTTTTCCTATTCATGCAGAGTTTAGTCCTTTTTGAGACGTGTTTGAAAGTAATTGTAATTAACCAGCTATCATTTACCTCAAYGTATCCCTTTCAACATTCTCTTCCACAGCACATATTTTAGCCAGCTACTTTCCCAGAACTCTGGAAAACTTCTATCAACCTTTGGTAAAATCTTTAATGCTATATCAAATTGAGAAGAATCGCATTTCAGCCAATAGACCTGTAGTAGACATTTGAGATTTTTACAGTTCACCTTCTTTGATGATGATATCTATCAGGTCCTTTAGAACAAGCTGGCATCGTGACAAACAGTCCAGATTTTATTCTAAATGAAATGGGAGTAGTCAGTATCYAGACAAATAGGGACAAGGGTAGATAGATAAATACTGCCTTTGAAACAACACTGAGTTTTGCAGTCATTGTTAAAATTTCTGTAGATCAACTTCAACAAAACAACTGTACAGCATTGTGACTACCTTAGTGTTCAAATTTCTCAGTCTTGTGGCATGAAAAGCTGTTTCAGGAAAAAAAGCAGAAGCATACTGCAGATTTTTTCTTTTTTTTTTCTTTTTTTTTTTTTTTTTTTATCAAATTAAATTCAATGCTTAAAAATGGAATTTGGCTTGGGTTGATCTTATGATATTGCTATGGTAGATATGTTTTGAAGGTGCTGTTTTTCAAGTTCACAGCATGGTAGTGTGATAATTTTCTAGTCATAGTTTTAGTGCATTTTCTCTGATATGATTATATGTAAATATGCACAGTGACTTCGTAGACATTAGGGAAATCATTTATGTTGAAAAGCTGATCAGTATTCAATATTGTCAAATTGACATCTGATCACTCACATGACATTCTTTCTGTAGTATGACATCAGAATACAGTCCTTCAGACTAGATCTGGATTTAGGGCAGTTTATCAGAAAATTGTGGACTACACTCAGAGATTATAGAAATATATATAGGTCTAGCAAAAACTATATAGATTTACACAGTTTATTTCTGTGCCTCTATTAGGAAGCTAGCATACATGGCACAGAAATATCTTAGTGAAACAATTCTCACCACACTTRCCTCATCACATATTTGTTTGTTTGTGTGTTTGCTTAATTAATTTAACCATTCTGCAGGACAGAATAAACCCTACCATCCCAAACAAGGAGGCTATTACTTTGGGAATAAATTCTGTTGCCTCAAAATACTTCAGGGAAAGGAAGCACTGTCTGCTGTAGCACAAAGCTTCATACTGGTAAGACTCAAAGTATGACAAGAGATTACAATTTCTGTCTAATGTCACGTCCTCAAAGATGGAGCAACACATTTGAGTGAGAAATAATTTGGTCTTTATGTTATTTCTGTCCTGAAGTTCTCTTCAAAAGAGACAATTGTGATAAATTATGTGTGGTGGTGTTCTCTTGTGATTGATGGCAAAAAAAAAAAAAAAAAAAAAAAAAAAACCCAGCTATTTCACTTTGGTGCTCTCTGTGGAATTGAACCAGACTTACCAGATATAAGACAAACATTTTACAGCAAGTCATCCAGTCCTGCTGCTCAGTCTAGAAGCTCTCTTTTTAAGTTCCAGCCACCCCCACTGCTCAATAGGTTCCACTTTTGTCTTTCAGGGGATGGGTAATTAGCACAAGTACAGTTATTGTAAGGTAATTATGTGTTCTAAAACTAATGCATTTATGTGAACCAGAGGGTAGCTTACCATGTGAGCATTTGATAAGCAAACAGGTGCTTAAAAGATTTAATGGGTTTGTAGCCATCTGTAGTGATTAATGATGTTTGAGAACCTCACTGCAGCTCATAATATCATCATAAATGAACACTGGGGCTTTTCAGTTCAAAAAAAGAAGTGTAAACGGTTCTTAGATTTTCCTGCTCAAATTCCTTTTGCTTTACAATTTTGTATTCCAAAGGGCAATGAATAATTGAACTTTCCCAGAAGTAATAAAGAAAAAAGAAAAACTCCTCCCTCTAACTTCTCTCCATCCCCACCTTTTTACCCAGGTGGAATGAAGTATATTTTTCCACATATAGAACAGAAATTTAGAGCAGATTTTYCTTATTTATAAACATTTATTGTCTCTCATTTCTCTTACTAATCAGAAGCCCAGGCTGAGCCATTTCTGTTCCCTACACCCTGTAGAAATGTTGCTGCTTTTGATTTCAGTAACAAAATTCACACTCTGGCCTGATACTTCTCCCTGTCTGGAGAYAGAGAGCCAAGTAGGAGTAAAAGAAACTGCTCCTGCCTGTGACTGAGAAGCAGTTATGACTACAGAGCATTAAGCTATGCATTATACTGCACAGCCAAATTACCCAGACCCTATATTTCAAGGTGATGTCCCAAGATTTCATAGAACCAGTCTAATACGGTATAATAATTTTTCCCCATAAATTGGCATCCAACCGGGAATTGAAATGTATAATTTCAACTCATATTTTTCACATGTCTGAGCCAACTTTACCCAACCTAGTTTAAATGTTCCTGAAAATATGGCAGTACAGCTTTGAGGTGTGCCACTGTGGCTCATGTGGCCTGAAGCCAGTGACTCTGAAGAGTCACCTGCTGTGTCACCTTAGTGCCAACAGTGGTACATAACCCTGTAACCCTGCAGAGAAAAGCAGGCTGTAAGCTTTGGACACCCAGGGGACGGTGGGACTGGGATGGTGAGAGATAGAGCACAGCCTTGACACTGCAGAGCCCACAGCTATAAGCTGCTGACCAGCACTGAGTTATGGAGATGCAAACGTGGACATGGACAAAACTGTTTTTACGATAATGAGGAGAACAAAAAAGTGGTATCAAACATACAGAAAAGGCAATATATGTAGTAAGTTTGGGGGCAATGTGATCTGCAAACCAATGAATAAAAAGAAAGACATAAAAACATTTATGCAAACATCAAACTGACTCATAGAGACACTGAAGGAGGAATAAGCCATTAACATTTCATTACTCCTGGCAAAGAAACYCAGATCCTACTGGGTTTCCATAACATCCCTCAGCCCTCAACCCTGATAGATTTAACCCACAAAACTAGGATTCAGAAGAGTAGGGGAAGATGGAGCATAACACCAGGAATAGGGGTAAACAATGTGTAAAACAATTTTAATGTCATTTTTATTCTTTCTTTAACAATTAGATCTAGACTAATAATGGCTAAATTCTTCGGATTTCCAGAATACAAACAATAAATTAATGGTTTTATTTATATATGAGGTTTGCTTCCTCTGTGCAATTTACAWGATTTTGAGCATAATACTACATATGCTGAAAGGTAGGTGACCTTTAGAAATGGATATTGCCATAAATCTGGCAAAGTGTGTGGGCACAGAAGGATGTATTCTGGAACACTGGAAGCACTGGGTGAAGACCAGGGCAAAGAAAAGGACACAGTGGTATTGCAGTGAGGTAGAAATAAAGGGAAGAAGAAAATGCTGTGGATKGAGGGGAATGGTGCAGGAACAGTATCTGAAAGAAACCATGGTACATTTGTTCATGGACCTTTGTCTAAAAGTTTTAAGCAGGAATTTATCAAAAAAAGCATTGTATCATTCGATGAATGCTAGTGACAATATTCTGTTAAGTACYGTCTGACTTGTGCCAAGCTATGAAAGCTGTTCTAAAATCAATTGGATCAATAATATGGTCTCTAAAAATAAAAAGCCCTCCTGTTCCACCCTTTTCAGCTGTGAAGCGGAGAGCTGCTTTATATAGATTATACTTACACACAATAATGCCACTTATATGGGTTTGAATGGACAATGCCAACCTCAGCGCAGAAATTCTTCCTGATCTATTTTGGATTTYAGAATTTGAAAACTTGCAATTCTAGAGTTTTAGACACAGAATACAAAATATTCTTTACGTTTTATAAGAGTATTTACCATATTCAACTAGGCTCATCAGGAACTATTTAAGTGAAAATAAATCGAGACCTAAACACCTGTTCAAAGGTTGCTACTACTCTGATCAAGATAGCTACCCATTTTGAGTGTGTTTTTTAAAAAGGCCAAAGAAATGTGGAAACACTTACATGCAATTGCTCCTAATTCATGGGCAGTGCTAATCAGCAYTTAAATCTGCTRCTGTACACAGCTRTGAGYCCAAATTAGTTGGTACTCACAACTATTGCCACATATATTCATGCAATATAAACACAGGATCCTTTGCCTTGGCCTAACTTTTGTCACACCCAAAGGAGTTGATATAACCCAACTTATCTAAACAATATCTGATCTAATATTTGCTTATTGCTGTCCAATTCTTGATCTATCACCACTGATGRCAATCATGTTATCCATCTGATCACAGCTGACCTTTTTAATAAAAATGGAACTTTTCAGYCATCTTCACATTATCTTTTATTGGTCCTTCTTACTTGGTGTGTATTGGAACATCCTCTTTGGTTTCACTGTCACTTATAGTTTAAATATAGAAACTTTTCTTTCTAGAAACCTTTACACACTTTGCTAGCTGTACCTTATTTGATGCTGGGAGTGTATACTTTATGTAAACCATGATGAATGAGTAGGGATAAAAGGGTCAGAAGTTGCCACACTTTTTACCCTTTTATCCAACTCATTCATCATGGTTCACGTAAAGCATATACTCTTTCTACAAGGCGTATGTGTATGTATGTATATATATATACACATATATATATATATATGCATACTAGGATATCATCAGATTAACATTGGCAATTCCTAGATTTATTGGTTTTGACTGGAAGAGTTAATTTTCACTATAGGAGCTCATCCTGCTGTGCTGTTTTGGATCAGTGACCGAGGCAGTTCTGATAATGTGGTGGTGTTGAAGCTTCTGTTGAGCAGTGCTKGCACAGTGCTAAAGCTTTGCTCTTTCTCACACTGCCCTGACAGCACACTGGGGATGCACAAGGAGTTGAGAGGGGCCACAGAGAAAGACTGTTCAAAATGAAGAAATCTAGAGAGGATTTGCATCTAGATTTGCATGAAGACTAAGTTAGCTTCTCTGAATTTCTCTCCTGGTATTGCCACAGGAAACAGCTATGAGATAAAAGAGGGTTTTTCAGTCTAGTAAAACAAATTATAACAGAACCCAGTGTCTGGAAATTGAAGCCACAAAAATGTTGTATATTTTAAAGTTGASAAATTAACCACTGGAAAAGTTTGCAAAAGATCACTTGGAAGTTCATTGCTTAAAATATTAATATCAAGACTAATTTTTTCGTTATGAGATTTATTCTCACTTAAAGTGAAATCATTAAATGACATTTGTGTGGAAAGTCAGGCTGGGTAATCAAAATTTCTTTTTTTGATTTGAAGAGTCTGCCAAGTTCCTTTCRGTGTGTTTAAGAGATGGCTATCATATATACCAAACTGTTAAAATTCTGGTATCTAAAAGCACACCACTTCAAAAACTTCAGACTTAAACAACAATTAGTTAGCTTTATGAGTCTCAAAAAATTGACAAACAATACTCAGAAAGAACCTACTTTCCAAATGTTTCCAGGTCTACTAAGCCATAAGGTAGAGATATACTCCTGATATTTAAATATATAAATAAAAGAACCAAGAAACAAATGCATTTAAAGAATCAGCGGGAGAAGAACATTTTCATACAGTTTCATAACTGCTGAATGATATTTAAATATTGAGAATGTTGGGCCCAGATGGGCATGCTGTGAGCTATTCATAATGTTAAATGCTAATATTCATAAAACAACAGATTTCACCCTTTATGCATTGAAATACATGAAAYTGTTGCTGGCCTATTATTGTTGCTTTCATCAGTAAACCTTAAGTAGGTTTCGATTTTAGCAGTTAATTGTTTATCAGCAGAAAATTTTCCCCATTTGTTTTTCCTTTATCATGCAGTRAAGTCATAAGTGCCTAAGAATTAAGATTAGTGCTCTGTGTGGGCTTGAGTTTCAAGATGTGAATATTGTGTCATTTTTCACCCATGCCAAAGGAATGGAACAACCTGTTCCTGCATTTTCATGACACAGAACGAACATAACCCACATGCAGGCCAAACCTCAGCATATTTGATATATGGTTGCTGCTGCTTCAAAAGACATAATTTCCTCAAAATCTCTGTGAAGTACTGTGAAGTACCTATTGCTGTACACAGTTGAGTAGAACAACACCAAAAATAGTGCAAATCACTCTCATATTTTTAAATGGTGAGTGAGCACTGTTAATTTACTCACACTGCCTCTTTAAAAGGAAGCAAATCACAGTAAAAATGAATCAGAAAAGGCTAGAAAACAATTTTCATGGAAAAGGAAAGTACAGTGAACCAAAACTGTCTTTACCTGCRTATTGTATTGCTCAAAACATAATTTTATTTATTGTGTCAACTGCATGCACAGCCCAGAGGTCACTAATCCATTTATTAAAGCAAAAAAAAAAAAAAAATCATTTTGCAGGGTCAGAACGYGAGGTTTGAGGGGCACTAATTTCATTGCGGGAGATGACCTAAATATCTCCAGTCTTAGCTGAAAAAGATAAACTCTTTTCTTTGTAATGATTTATAGGAGGCATGTCTGATTTGGTTTGTATCTCCATTTTCTCCTGTGGTCCCGGTTCCCAAACACGCTGCCTGTTCAATGATTCACTGGCATCGCAGAACCAAAGTGCATCATAAAAAATGCAGTCTGGTCAGAAAGTTTAATCCAGTTGATTGTGAAGACAGAGAAAACCAAAATTAGACTACATTACACTGTGCTACTTCCATTGGAAGGGATCTACAGTTATTATCTTGTTCATCTGCGTGACCATGTCAGGACTGACCAAAATTTAATTCATGGTGTTAAGGGCCAAATTGTCCAAACACCTCTTAAGTGCTGACAGGCTGGAAGTACAAACCWCCTTTCTAGGTATCATGTGTTTGACCACCCTCTCAGTAAAGAAGTGCTTCCCTATTATTTAGTCCAAAACCCCTCTGATGCAGCTTTGAACCATTCCTGTCACTGGATCCCAGGGAGAAGAGTGCAGCATCTCCCTCTCCACCTCTCCTCCTCAGGAAACCATAGAGAGTAACGAGATCACCCCTCAGCATCCTTTTCTCCAAACTAGACAAACCCAGGGTCCCCAGATGCTCCTTAGAGGATATTCTATCCAGCCCTTTCACAACTCTAATGCCCTGATTCACACACAAATTCAACTGATAGCATCTCTCTACCTGTTCTCAAAGACATTTGTAGCTGCTTTTACTTTCCTAAGTAAATTTTGTATTTAGCAGTAACTGTTATATAATTAAGGTCTTTAAGGAGACATTTATGAAAAAGATTTTCAATATATAAATGAATCAGACTTCTCACTTTCATGCAGAATTGTATTTCTGCTCCTCTTCTYTTAGGTAGAAGCACACAGTTCATATTCCATAGCCCTACATTAAGATTTTTCCATGTTTTTTTTCTGTATATATGACTTTTTTAGAACATTTCCCCAGCATGCAGAAGCACAGAGGAAGACTTGCTTATATGGAGCACTCTGTTCAATCAGAATGTGCTTAATCAGGTCACCTGTTTTATCAGGTTATCTTTGCAGGTGTTGGTGTACATGGTGATAATGTCAATTATAAAGAGAAGCTATAGAATTATGTTATATTTGGCCACTGTAGTATTTTAAAGTTTAAAATATTTTATGTATCTTTATGGATTTCATATTGCTGGCAGCCCCAATAAAGATGGTAAGATAAAGTAGACCTCCTGCAAGAACTAGGGGCACTAGGGGTGGTATCTAATCCCCTCTGCTGAAACAATGTTTTCTTCTTGAGGCTTATATGCATTAGGTTTGATATGCCAGCAGGGGAAAAAAATCAAAAAGGAAAATTCTATTTGGAAAGAAAAGCTAAATGTGTAAGAGGAACACAGTCTAGTTTAATACAAAGGACAAAAGACCCTGAAAAAGATAGTGCAGGAAATTCAAACACACTAGGATATTCAAGAGGAGGAAGAGTGACTATGTAGGAGGCTCATGCAGACCCAGACATAAGAGCAGTTTTTCATATTAGCTTTACGGGATCATAGAATTTGACCTTGTGATATCTTAGAGCAAAAAGGAATGCCCAAAACAAGGTGGATTAGGAATGCCCAAAACAAGGTGGCCTGTGTGGCTAGACCAGGTTGCTCAGGGTATTGTAACTCTGGGTCTTGAAAAACTCAAAGGATGGATAGTTTCTCTGGTTAACCTGCTTGCAACCAATCTTCCACCCATTGCTTCTGCAGAAAAAGATTGTCTAATACTCAATATGAACCTTATTTTAATCTACACCCCTTGCCTCTCATAGACCTCCCATGCACCACTGTGCAGACCTTTGCTCTGCCTTTTCCATGACATCCTCACAGGASCTGGGAGAGGCATCTCTTCATTTATCCAATTCTTTTCAGTTTCTCCAGTTTAGCCTGGAGAAGACCTTTCTTCCCCAGGCTAAACAGGACAGACTCCAAAAWTCCACCTACCTTGATGGCTCCTTGACGAAATTGCCACAGCTCATCAATGTCTATCTCATACTRGAGGGGCAAAACAGGACACTTTATTCCAGGTGCAGTCTAATGAATGCTGAGGAGGAAAACCTCGCCCCTTGAACTGACAGCTCTGTTCATTTTAATAACCCCAGAAGGCTGTTGGATTTATTTTCTTMATTTTCTTCATTTTCAACCAGCTGTCTGACAAGACCCCAAGGCTTTATTTCACAGTTACTCTCCAGCCAGTCTGTCCCCAGCCTCTGTCATTGCAAGGTTTCTTCTGTTTGATATACATGTCTGTAAATTTGGCCCTGTTCAATTTCATAGTCCCTGTCAACCCTTTCCTACAGCTCTGTTGTCAAGCCCATGGATGAGTCTCTTCAATTCAATAGCATCTCCAACATTGATGAGAGCACGCTCCACTGCCTTTTCCAGACCCTTGTTGGAGATAYTAAGCACAACAATTCCTAGGTTAGACCTCCCTGGCACTCTGTTAGTTATCAGCCTCCATCCAATACAATCTCAACCCATAAATTTCTTTCTTTTGAGCCTGATTATTCAACTAGATTTTTACCCATTGGGTGTTCGCTCACCCAGCCATTAGTGTCCTAAACCATGTGCAAAAACATGGGAGAAGGCAGTGTTGAAAAATGCTTCCCGAACACACTTAAGGATACTTGCCCAAAGTACAGGGTCGGTTTTCTTGCTCTTCTCTTTTGTCACTCTCCTTAACATCCTGAGCTCCACTGCTTCAAGGTCACTACAGCCAAGACTGTAATTGATTACCAACTCCCCAGCCAGTTATTCCTTGCCTGTGAACAGCAGAACCAGCTGTGTGTCATACAGGGCAGGTCCACTCTGTACTACTCTACTTCAGAAACCTGCTGGAGTGCTTGCATCCCCCAGCATTGTCATTCCAGCAAGGAAAAGAGAGATCAAACATCCCATAAGAGCCAGGGCCTGTGATACAGAAACTTCCAGGAATTGTTCTCCTTTTATGTCCTTTCTAAAATACTATTGATTCGAATAAATTGAATGAGAGGAGTCTGACCACAGAATAACCTTGTGACTGCTGCTGAGAAAGCAGATGTGGAACTTCAGTGATGTCCTGGAGTGAACAAGGCAGATTCTTAATGTGGAGTCCAGGGACCACAGTCCTGATAAATGCAGGTTTGAAAACTAGGAGTGTTAGCCATTTCAGYATGTGTGAGGGACTAGGAGTGCAGCTGGGTGGCTGCAGCGTGTGCTGGGAGCGCCAGCAGGTCAGAGAAACAGAGCACAAGATCAGAGTCCTGGCAGAGCTGAATCTGATGGCTGGSATTCATGGAGTCACAGAATACTGCGCTGGAAGGACACCTCAGGAGTCATCTGACCTAACCTTTATTGGCAAAACAACSGTCTAAAGAAGATGGCCCAGCACTCTGTTCAGCTAAATCTTTAGTGTCCAGTGCTGGGAAATTCACCATCTATTTGGGGACATTATTCCAATGTCTGATGGTTCTCAYTGTGAAAATTTTTCCTATTGTGTCTGACCAGAATTTTCTCCGGAGTGGCCTGTACTCGTTAGCCCTCATGTTTTCCATGTGACTCCTTGTAAAATAGGAGTTTCCATCCATTTAGCTGCTGTTTACATACAGGAATATGGTGGYAAATTCTTCCCTAAACCTTTTATTCTCAAGGCTGAACAAAACCAGTTTTGTCAGCCTCTTTCCTCATATTGTCGGGCTTCACAGTCCTTTGATTATCTTTATGATCATTCTCTGGATCCTCTATGGTCTGTCCACTTTTTTTTTTTTTTTTAATAGTGGGAACCAAAACTGAGCAAATTCTTACAAATCTTATGTTAGCTATTACCTATTCTGATTAGCTTCCTTTAAATCCATCAGCATTATGAATAAGTAAGAAGTTTCACAAAAACAATACAAAAAGCTTGGGTTTTTGTGAATTTTCTTCAGGGATCTACAGTGGAAAATGTGTAGGACTGAGCCACATTATTCCTTTTATTTTYTGAAGAGAAGAACAAAGAAATATTATAGACCTACACCAAAACCTTAATAGTCTCTTAAATTGCTGTTAGCATTTTCTGAGTGAAGCTTAGAACTCCCTTCRTTTTCTTTCAGCTGAAGAACAAAGTCAAGGAAATGGAATAAACTCATAGAACAGTTAGATTTTGCAACATTTCTGCCAGGCCTTTGTTATCTGAACATATGCAWGTGGTTGCTCTGTGTCTCAGATTAATTTCTTGGTTTTCTCTTACCAAATGATAGAGKAAAGTGAGTTTTTAGCATTTTTCAACCACACAAAATAAGCATATTAAGAGATATTTCTTCCAGTCTTCCTGTACTGAATATTTAGATATTTTGAATACAAGCAAAAGCATATATTTGATTTCACTAATATTTCAGGAGGCCAGCAGAGTCAAAATAACATTATGTCACTTATTCTTTACTGCAATTTTGTCATCTGAGAAGTTAAAGCATTTTAAGGCCACTATTTTAGTCYTGAAATAACTACTGCCTACCTCTGTTTAAAAAATGCATAAACTGAGAGGTCTAAAAGATGCAGAAACTTACATAAGGTTTCATGAGCTGCCTGAAATCAAGGAATGAGTTAGAGAGAGTTGGTTATAAACTTCAGGGTGTTTGTGTGAATAAGAAATTCAGCAGACTGGGAGATGTGTAGTGGTTAAAACATCACTTTGCTGAGTAGATGTATGAGGGAAGTTAACCAAAAGTYGAGTGCTAAAGGAACCACAGAAAATGCTCTACAGAATATGAAAAGSTTAGAGAAATGTAAAATACCCTTTATATGCTCTAATTTCTGATGATTAGGGTTTTATGTGCAAATCAAAACCAAGTGGGAATCAAAAGAAATGGGAAAAAGCAGAACACAAAAATTGAATGACAAATGGAACTTTTCTCAGTTTTAGCAGCTGAAAGACTTTTTCTTTTAATTCAAGTTTCTTTCCTTGCCAATTGCTTTTTTTTTTGCCTGAATTTTCCACTGACTATCTTTTCTCTTATGATGTATTTATTATAGAGTGCAGTAATTATGAAGCTGGAATTAATTATATGAAAAACAAAAGAAAAAACAAAAAGAAGAGGGACAAAAAGAAAAAAGAAAATAAGTAAAAGAGGAAAGAAGGAAAGAAAAGAAAGAAAGAAAGAAAGAAAGAAAGAAAGAAAGAAAGAAAGAAAGAAAGAAAGAAAGAAAGAAAGAAAGAAAGAAAGAAAAGAAAGATATAAATACATCCAACACAAATTTTCACAATTGTTTCCAAAGTTCCTTCCAATTTTATGAATTCAAAATTCAGTCAAATCCATGTGGTTACCAGTTTCTAAAGACTATTGTGTATCAACTTGACAACACATCTCTTTTTTGTGGCATTGTCTAGCAAGATGCAATTTTTTTCCTGCATCACTATCAGTTTCTTCCCCAGCAGTACCAGTTCACACAAGAATGACAGTAGGAACACAGCTGTCAGACTAATTTGGTTTGTCTAATTTTGACAGCAAGAAACCCAGAGTATTTGCTATTTCATGAACAGTACAAACATCCCAACTATTTTTAACTTGTGTCATCATGATAAAAAATAAAACTTACATGAAGCACAGCATGAGCCAAGCTGCTTTGGATCCATTTCAAAAATTGCACCCCTTGGGGTTTCTGTTCACATCTCAGACAACTGGGTAGAGCTTGAAGGCACAGGGACAGAAACAGCTGCCTACAAAATAACTGATCATATTCACCTCATATGCTCAAAGCAAGAATCATCTAAAGGTCTTGTCTACAGTAACCTATGGCTATCTGAGTTTTCTGTTTTCTGACAAGCTATTTTAAGCAATGAAGACAACTTAAGAGGATGCTGTGCTACATGAAAGCCCAGAAAAAAACATCCTTGTGCCATTGGGTAGTCTAACAGCTTATACTTCTTTTCATCTGGTGTTGTCCTGTACCATGATTCTATAGCACATGCCTAAAAAAAAATATTATTGTGTATTTTCTCTTTCCTAAAATAAATGCAATGTAGRGGRAAAAAAATAATAAAAAGTTCCAGAACACAAAATGCAACATACATCAGTTATGAGGAATAAATTTTTGTTTCCTAACATACTCACTGAAATAATCTAATTGGTAGTATATTTCTAGTTTATAATGAGGCAGAACATCCAGGCAGTTTTAAATTTAGGGATATGTGATCTCATGGCCTTTACATTCTATGGTATTGGCAGTAAATTCAAGCCTAATATCATGGTTAGAAAGACCAGAACAAAGTTGAACAAGTTGAAGGCTTTATTATATAATAACTGCATTTATTTTATTAGATGCTTTCTTGCTTCATTAATTTTTTTTTATGAACAATCTCATTTGCAAGTAAAGCTAGTCCTTTTACAAATACATTTCTATAGGGCCTTATTCAAACAAYCCTTGCCAAAATCTCAGAATATGATGCTCTTCCTACTGATACCACAGGATACACACTGATATGTGTTGTAACCAGTTCTACTGGTACCACAACACTGCTGGAAACATTAATGGAGGAAACATGGAATGTCTTTTGTCCCCTCAGGCTTACACAGATTGTAAAAAATGTACCATCGTTGATTTACAGGACAACTGCATTGCTTCCAACATCCTATCAATTCTTCCCAGAAAGYGTCAGAGAAGCAGCACTTTCAAAGAGTGATTTAGCAATACAGAAATTTCTCTAACAGAGAATGTATGTTTAATGATGTTTCACTGTTTTTTGACAACGACTTTTCATGTTCATTTATTTTAAATATGCCATATATATATTAAAAGTTAGTTCTCAAATCCAAAAACAAGACACATCTATAAAATGAATTTGATTACTGTAAAAGTATCAAACACCAATAATAAATAATGTTACTGAAATTTAAGGATAAGCTGAAATATTCTGAAGACATTTTAATACTGGGAAGGGGAAAGCCTGTGTGTCTCTCCCTCTCTCTGTGGAATGTCAAGATAGGGGGCCATCAATATGCACATGGAGCCATGAGATGYGTGCAAGGAATGGCTTCTTGCTGTAGTGCATCTGTTAACTCAGCCAATGACTAGAGAAAGTGAAAATATATTCAAGTTCATTGAAGCAATTGAGGCAATTCACCTCATGTAGTTTCACTGCATCTGATTTTACCACATCTGAGCTCAGCTCAGTGTTAGAGCAGATCTGAGCTGTGGAGAAGGATGAGCARCTCTGTGGGGCATTCAGCTTTTGTTGAGGTGATCAAAACTCCAGGGTGTCCCTGCACTACTCTAAGCATTTATCTATAAAAAACCTGAATAGGATCATGAGTGAAAAGTGGGAATCCACACATTAGGTCCTCAGTAAAATCATTTTCATGATGCCTTAGAGTAACTGTCTTGAAAGAGACAGCTAAAAATGAAACATGGAGGATGCAGGATTCAAAAAACATGATGTTTTATGGTTTGTTGGTTGACATATGGTAAGTTGACATATTTACTGTAAATGAAATGRAAATTAAAGATACACTAGAAAAAAATGTTACAAAGTCTTAAAAACAGATGCGCTTTCTTCTGCACAGGTTGAAATGTTAGCCACRACAGAAGCAGAGAAACTACAGAGTGACATTGCTAGGATGATCCTTTCCTTGGTGAATTAAAACCATTTACTTGAAAGATTAATGCAGGGTGTTATAAATGCATTTTTGATGTAGWAACACTGACTCTATTCTGTCTTTGAGGAAAATACAGTAACACACTAAACTTAAAATAAATAGTGTGTGAAGTGGCTTTAATTTAGGGAATTAAGTTAATTCTTTTCACTAAATTTGATTAAATCAAATACATGGATTCAATATAGTTTAGCCAACGAAGCTTAGATTCACATCTTTAACTAATTCAGGCTGCAATCCTTGAATGCTATACATACAAAAGTTGTAACCGATGATGACTGAGACCTGAGAGGATTTAAACAAAAGCACTAAGTGTCCTTGGTATCATGAACATTCTTTGCATTTCTTCTTTACCATCTTCCCATAATTTTTTAGAGCTAGAATGTAAGTGCTTCCTTTTCTATCAGACCTGGAGCCTTTTGTTTTCTTTTCTTTTTTATTATTATTTTTGTGCTTGAATGGTTCATAGTACAGACTGAAGGCTGCTCCAGGACTATTGCAAAACCTCCYACTTAGGGACATATTGCCAATTATTTTGTCTACAGCTTTAAAACAATCTTGCTGTTAGTCTGACTAAAAGAAAAAAAGAAATGTTTTTACATATGCTATAAAGCATACTAAAGTCTTTATGTCAATCATACTCCCTTAGGAGTCTAATTGTGACATTTACAGGTCTGTGCACTTTTGTCAAAATTAAGCCCACATAATAACTCTGCTCCTTTTCACTACTGCATTTAAGAACTATTCTTACCATATATATTTCCAAAATATTTGTGGATCAAAATTTATTTTTGTTGGACAAGTATTATAGTCATGCTATAAAATTGACATTAAGCCACTTGGGAGATAGTAAAAAAAGTTACTTGAACTTATTTTCCTAAATATCTAAAGAATAATAAAGAAGAAGGAATAAGCATTGCATCAATTACATTTGAGGAAAAAAYCCCAAAATGATTGTGAACATGAGTGAAGCTTAAAATGACTTAAAGAAAASCTCCATGAATAATATAATGAGTTGAAACCAGGAAAACAGTACTTMAACTGAATTTTCAATAGGGCCTTGKCTCTGAAATCTCTCCAAATTCCTATGTTTGCAGTTTAACATGGCTCAGGAAAGAAGTCAATTCTTCATAGTTAGGACTTCATTAGTTAATTAAACTGGGCTGAGAACAAACTTTTTTCATTACTGCTTRTGCAACCTGGAAGAAATTTATAAGGGTTTAGAAACTGGAGAGATCTATTAATTCAAGTAATTTTTCTTTAAAAGTTTGCATTTATGCCAGTGTACTTGTTCATTATTCCTGGCTACAGAAATTACTACTGTCCTGGATAGCATATAAGAAAAAAAAAAAAAACAGTTGAAAAGATCAGACTGTGTTTAAGAATTAGGCTCTRTGTCTGAAGTTTCTAAGACACCACAAAGCAAAGGCAGCTCTACTCTCATAGAAGACCCTAAAAATTTCCCAACTCACCTCGATTTCCTATTCTGCAGAAGACATGAGCACTTGGACAGGTGCAGAAGGCACACCAAATGAATATTGAATTTTACCAAACCATTAATATTGACCAGATGGCAGCTTGGTACACCCATGATATAGTTTATTTACATAGGGTGGGAGGCTCCTCAGATATGCCAGATCCTCTGACTCTAGAGGATGGTCTTCAGCTGCCATGGGGATCACAATCTGTGTTTACTCTATCTGCATGAAGTCACAGTGGCTACACAAGTAAATATCAGTGCCAATAAGAGATCCCTGACACCCAGACCAACTGGTGCAGAGTTTCAGAACCATATGACTGAGATTTAGCTCAATCAAAAGCACAATTCATGCATAATGTGCAATTATCATCACAATATATTCTCTGTTCAAAATACTGAAAATTAATTCCCTGGAATAATTGATCTTCAAGATAGTGTCCAGACTCTGTCTTACAGAGAGCTAGCTTAAGCCCTAGCAAAAACAAGAAAAGGAAAAAGAAATCCRAATAGCAAGATGATTCTACAATGTGAACAAAAGTAGATCCACTATGTCTAGTTTTGCAGCATATTGCAACACAGGCATATGCTCTGTATATGTAATTTGGGTCATTAAAGAGATCACAGGACTCTCCTCTGAGCAGAACCYAAGTAAATCTAGATGTAGTTGGGATTGTGCATCAACGATGATATAGGAGCAACAGGACTGTTCCGTAGTCCAGGCTCTGCTGTCCTGAGTATTACACTCTAATCCCTTTATAAATAGGCCTMTCTTCATCACAAAATTAAGTATTGATGACAAAGTACCTCCTCTTCCAAAACTTGCAGAAAATTATCATTTGAAAGTGCAAATTATTATCTTGGTTCCTCTCTATGCTTTTAGAGAGTGCATGTTCAGCTATTGTTTATTTTGCTTAAAAAACATTAGTCATAAAACGTGTATGCAAAGTAGTAATTCAAATGATAATTAGCTTGTTAGAATTGCCACCAAACACTTACACAGAAGAAAGATATGTTTCCTGCTCACATACATATTTTGGTGAGCATTTTTTCTTTTAGTGTGTATTAGTGCCAGACTTGATACTAGCAGTGTGCTTTCTGTAAGAGGAAAATGGGGTTTATAAGAACTTTCCTGAGGATTATAAAGTTTTGATGGGAGTAGAACCTGTGTTCCTAAGGTAGCAGATACTGATACTCTAAAAACATCAGAGTTCCACTATAAGAAAAGATGAGAAATTCCATTTTCTTTTAAAAAACCCAAACMCTATAATATTTTATTACACTGATATGAAGGTATAAACAGCATACATTTGAAAGAGACAAATCGGATCTGCATCTTCTGTTTCTTGGAACCATAGGGCACACAAATTCAGCAGACTACTTACCAGACAGGAAAGTAGAAAGTTCATATGTAACTGTGACATTTAGAGAATGAAAGAGCTTAGTATGCATAACAGATCCACATCTACATTGTGCATTCAGTGACAAGAGGACACATGGAAGAAATAGAAATGTCATTGCATTAGTCATTGAATTAATGTTGTGACTGCCTGTTAGTATCAAGGTTATGACTTATACAGGACAAACTCTTCAGTCTTTTTGTTTATCAGCACTAGTTATACTATTTACATGTCCTTACTTTAACTTTGTTGAYGGCAGAGATGTTTCCTCTAGACTTTTATATTTATCTGTTCAAGCAGAGTTGCAGAAGCCGTCACTTCAAATAATAAACTGCAACACAACACTTCTGTGTGCAATAAACTATATTCAGTTCATGTTTGATCTAAAGCATAAGAGATTTGGAAAGTRCATCCTTTACTATGGATGATACTGTATGGGAACTTTAGTTATGGGATCTGATAGACTAAGTAGTTGAAATTACATTTGAAATTACAGAGTTATATTGATAGCAAAATGTGTAAGTTTGAGGAAACTTTCCAAGTTTCATGCAGAACATTTTGTGATCTCTTCACATGATTTTCTACCTTTTGTTCATGGAAAATATACTTCAAATCTTATCTCTTAGATATAAAAACTAAAACTCCCCAGGTCATCTGCTTAGTCTTTTAAAATTCAGTGGTATCAGAGTTCTCTGAAGTTACTGTTGTTCACCCACTGTTCTGCACACCAGTATATCTCTGAAACAGCAGATATAGTATTGATGTTTTTATATTCATATTGATTGACAAGTCTATTTGCCTTTCTCAAAAGGTTTGGCAGAAAATTGGTCGTGATATATGGCACTTATCTGAATTATCCTGCATTTAAATCTAAATAAGGCATATGCATAATTTTTTAACAAAAAAAATTGTTGGCACATTTCATTAATTCTATTTTGCAACATTTATGTCAGCAATTGGTTTAAGTGAACTTACCATGTACACAAAATTCAGGATAGGTGGAAAATGCAAAGTCACTTATCCCTGGATTTAATACTCTTTCTWAAACTTTGTCAGAGTTGCAGTAAAAAATATAATACTGATAAATACTTAATGAYAGACCTTTATTTATTCCTTTTTACCATTAAATAAAATTTTACATCTCATTAAAAATGTTGGAAATAARTTTTCAAAATTTAAAAAAGTCAGACCTCCAACATTCACACATTTGCACTTGCTACCAGTTTACAGATTAATCTTCAAAACAGTGTACAGTCAGAAAACTATTTTGCCTTCTACACAACTAAAAMAAAAATAAAGCTGTGCAGAGTCCAGGAGGAATGCGAGCAGGCARTACATTAACACAAAATAGGTTCAAAGACCTGCACTCAGGCAGTAGCTCAGGTAGCTAATGATCCCAAAAAAGAACAGCTTGGAAGACTCTGCATTTGGGTGTCACTTSATAGGGAACTGTGAAATTATAGGTGCTGTGAAAGCATGGACAGGTTTCTAAGCTACAAAGCTCATCAGCAATAAGCAATTACGTCCCTGAGGATTTCCCCACCTGGATCCTGTTGTGGTGGATGAAGCTCAGTTCATTTGAGGCATCCAGGCTACACCAGAGAGAAGCAATTCTCTGGAGAGGTTGATCCCTAGTGGAAGGACGGGTGAATCTCAGYCTGGGGAGCAATCTGGAAGTTTGAGCTCTTTTGGGAAGCAATTCAAGCCCCGCCAGTCTTAAATACAGAACCCTCCTTGCTTAGAGAGCTTTGTTGTCTTTCCCATGTGCGTCCCTCTTCTCTCGTTCTTTCTGTTCTTCTCTTAATTCCCTTTCTATTGATTTTCAGCCACTCTCTAGAGTATGCAGGAGTCTGATATAGTAAGAGGACAGAGACAAACACCTTATTAAAGCCTCCACATAGCGGTGATCTGTCCCTCTCCACTCCTAAGGAAGGTGTTGCGATTCATCCTGCCAAGCAGACAGCAGCTCATTAAATACTCCCAGCCCTAAAGWACCCATAATAGAAAATGTGGCCGTAAATAGGGAAACTAACAACAAGGTYCCATWTACACCAGAAATCTGGAACAGACAATAGAAGCAAATTAATGCCAACACCACTGTAACATCCCTTCTCTGGCTCATCAAAACAGCTTTGTAGGGTTTCTTATCACACATGCCATGCATTTTCTGCCTGTAAGCTTTTCATAAACTTTATTTTGTTTCTGCATGTATATAGCCCTCRCCACATTTTAATCTATGCTTCTTACTACCTCTAAAAGAATGAGGAATTCACTGAAGAAATTRGGCTGTGGAAAAGATTCTGAAAAATTAGCATGAATGTATTATAACACTATGTCTAACCAAAGCATTGTGCAGTAATTGAAGGGAACAAAATAAAGTGCAATTCAGCACAAGGAAAGTCGGTTTGCATTGTTAGGATTTGATTGGTTTCTTTTCCTAAACTAACAGTATGACGTGTTTTATAATTACACTTTAGTCTTTCTGGTGTGCTTGTGTTTTAACTGTCTTGCACAACTGCTGAACAATTGCATTGTCTTCAGCAACATTTTGGTGGTGCTGGAGCTGCTGTGTGTTGGGGARTGTGTCTGGCTGCAGTACTGTGGTAAGAATTCTATTGTATTCATGCACACAGCAGTGTCACAGAAAATTCCAAGGTTTTATGATAAATTAATAAAAGCCTGTAAAATACAAAGAGCTCAGATCCTGGTTCTTTAGCAATGAGGTCTGTAGTGGCCAAACTTGAAAAGCAGCTGAACTGGGACCAGCTGTGTTAAGTTAAAATGTGAAGCTGCAGCATCTTGGTATCCTTGAAAATCCCTCAGAGGTGCTTAAGATGACAAAAGCATCAACCATTTCTACAAATTAGGCAGGGAGGGTGGAGGATTGAGTCCATGGAGAGGCAGAGCACTCCACCAGGAGAGGTGTGAGAGGCAGAGTCTTCAGGGACAGACACCTGCAGTGGGGAGCAGGATGCGATAGAAAAAAAAATAAAAACAACTGGTGCAGCTAAACCAGGCCTCAACAAGGTTCTCTCCTAAATTTATAATCAGACAAGTCAGCAGTAATCAGAAATSTGTGCTTGGGAATAAAATATTCAGCTTACCAATGGGAACAGCTCACGGAGACCAGTACAAACACATTGAAAAAAAACCCACGGGTACTAAAATCACTGGACTTCTGAATTATCCATGAAATGAAAAATTACTTCCAGAATTTTTCTTTTAAGGCAATTACCAATTATATTTTTTTAAGGAAGAGAAGGGTTAAAATCTTTGGGCACTAAGAGTTTGACATTCCAGAAACTATAACAGAGAAGCATTTATGTACCAGGGTTTGCATACAATTTCCTGTGCAACAAGAGCTGAACATAAACTGTTATGTGCTGCTCATGCACAGTTGTACATAAATAACACAAGGTTCATGCAGAGCTTCATGTTATGAAGTTTATGTCCAAAATCTTTTCATCTCACTAAGTTTTTGTGTTGACATTTGTAGTAAATTGAACCACCAAAATCAACCTGAAGGCAATGAAAAAAGAAAAGCAAATGAAAAACCACAATACATGTTACTTAATCTAATTCAGCAGAAGAAAATTTTGCAAAATTTCACATCACAAAGTATCTAGCTTTTATAAAAAGTTTTCTCTGTGCAGTTTTAGTCACACTTTGTAACACTACTTAATGTTACACAATCACCAAAAGTAGA
Organism: Malurus melanocephalus; assembly: GCF_030028575.1. Lineage (NCBI taxonomy): Eukaryota > Metazoa > Chordata > Aves > Passeriformes > Maluridae > Malurus > Malurus melanocephalus. Next base: position 1,964,093 of record NW_026623350.1, read on the forward strand.
TCTCTATTCTGTCCATTCTGCAGTTTTCTAGGGAATCTCAAAAGAGCGTTCTTGAAAATTCTAGCACAGGGAGATGGAACTTTATTATTTTTCCACCGTCGCATCACCTCTTCCATTGTGAGAGACTGGAAGTGTTGTTGGCTCAAAACATTTCGTGTGTGTGGGGTAGGGTAGGTCAGGCCTTTCCCTGGCAAGGCAGTGCCCTTCCCCTTTTCCCTGTACACCCCAACCCTCCAAGGCAGGATCCCAGCCTGGCAGTGGATGCCAATCCCTGGCACAGCGGAGTCGATGCCCCACACCTCTCCTGCAGCCTCCAACGCAGCTCCTGAGTGGCCAAATGACCCAAAGCCCCACCTGGGGGAAGAGCCCAAGAAGGCCAAAGACAAGCACGTGTCTTGATCCTACCTCTTCTTGGAATTTCTGCCAGCTGAACACCATTGGAAACAGGAATAGTAGCTATGTTTGTTCTTTTCTGGTTTTCTCTCTTTTTTTTTTTCTTCTTCTACTCTCTTCAGAAATTTTAAATAACTTAAAATTGAATGGGCTTGGAGTTTGTGAGGTTGAATGGGTCAAGTTTGTGCTTTGTGGAATGTTTTAAGTTGATTGAATGTCCCAGCAACCTTTCTGAAAAGTGCTCTGRTTTTCTAAAATTGCTAATGAATTTATTTTTTGTTTGTTCTGACCTCTGGAGAATATCTTGTCAGTATTTTTCCTGTGCACCTAATTCAGAGTACACGAACAACTGTAAGTCCTTTTAAGAATCTCATTGAGTGAGTTTTGGGGCCTTTGCATCCATCATCTAGGTTAATTCTCCAGATACATACCTAAAATTAATAAATGTTTTTATAAACTAACAAAACTGTAATAACTCAGTTTTCTATCTGACTATTACTTTGCATAGATACTTGTGTGTTCAAGTTGCTACACCTTTCATTTCCCTCCATATGTTTAAAGCATTAGAGCTGTAATAAATTTATTAAGTAGATTGTGCTTTCCAAGAGAACAGCCTAAAAGATTCTGGAAAAGAGGCAAACTATGTTGATTCAACTTCCATTACAATCTCTGGAGCCCCCTCTTAATAAATGTGAACTATGGTGCTATTWATAGCTTACAGAAGATTTTAATGTATTGTTTTACAAGTCCCAAAGGTTTCCTTTCACACTTCATGTTTTCTGTTGTGGTCTCTACAGAATTCAGCATTGTGCTACAGGTATTGTATTCCTGCTAAGACACCTGCCTAGGTCTTATCTTCTGCAGTTAGTTTCCTTTAAATTATCAAGTTCTTGGGAAATTTATARCTTGCTATAGTGTGCTACAGTTTATTCACAAATGAACTCATATTTTTCAATAATTAAAAATAGGCAAGCGTGTATTTTTGCTCTTTATGACTTGGGACTTGTGTATTAAATTAGATTTCTGCACTGTTTAACAGAAAGAAAAGGGAAGATGCAAGGATGCTAAATATTCACTTTTAACACAAAGAATATCTAATCATCCTAAATCTTAGCTGATTTCATTCATTCTGACATTTCATTCTCTTCCAGATTCAAAAGTATTTCAGGCATTTTTTAATGTTCCTTTAGGTATGGTCTTATTTTATTTAATACAGAAATAAATATTTGTTTTAATCAGAGACCAAGAAGTCTTATGTTTTCTTGGAGGCCTCCTTATTCCAGAACCATTKTATAACATCTCTCATTATTAATGCCCTGCATTGCAACGGTACTGTTATTATTTAGTGATTGCTATTTATCTTTTGAAAACTTTAAATGTGATGAGTTCTTTGACTAAACTGCCATAAATGGGGTTAGTTTTGAGTAATCACTCATGTTTTGCTGGGAAGAAAAACCAAACAAGATTGAATTTTCAGGTTTTCCTGCTTGTTCTGCCCAACAAAAAAAAAAAAAAAGGACATGTCAACATATCAAGCAGTAGAGCCTACTTTTGTGCCCCTACTCATGTTCATGTTCACTCTGTGCTGTCAGATCAGATGTGTCAAAGTTGCTTTTTGGTTAGTTGGGGTTTGTTTGGTTTGGTTTTTTGAAATGATCACAGTGCCCAACTCTCTGCAGCAATGTCCAACAATATAATTGTTACAGCAGTAACAATCTGCAGCTTGAAAAACTAAAATTGGATCTTGCGGGGGGAAAAGTCACAGGGTAGGTAGTGCTTCACTGAAATAAGTTGCACAGAGAGGCTGTGAAATCTCTCTCCTGGGCATCTTGAAGACTCTGCCAGACACAGACAAAGCTGCCCCTGTGCACTGCTGGCAATAGCCCAGGTTCAAGCMGGAGTCTCCAGCTGACACTTCTATTATACTATGAAATAATTTCAGTCCCTTACTACATCCCAGAWGTAATAACAGCTACTGTCTAGCACAGGAAATAACTCGTCGTGTGCCTAAAGACTGCATTACCTTTAAACCTTAGCGTGTTAAGTATAATGCAGAAAGAAAAAAAAAAAAATCCCTAAACCATTGGGTTTTGCTGATTGTATTTATACCCTTAATATTATTTTGACAATGCTCTTTTGTGATGTAAGAAATGCTATCTTGTGATGATCAAAGTGGAAAAAGTCCTTTATAATGGGACCTGATCTTTGAGAGCTATAAATGCTGTACAGTGTGTACTTTTGATCAGTAAGAAAAAGTAATGCATAGCAGCAGCTTTTGAGAATTACAGATATCTTGCAAGAAAATAAAAAGGCCATTGTGTAGACAATGGCACAGAAGTTCAGCTTATTGATTTGACAAGAATGATCCTCAYGGTTTGATTTTCCAGAACTGAACGATTTGAACTCTTTCACATTCTCGATAATTACCTTTACTCAGGCATAAAGTCAGCTGGGAATTGCAATCAAAGGTATAAAACCAGASGATCAGTATTGTGGAGATCTTGGCTCATTCATGGTTGACCAAACTGATTACTTAATAAATTCTTATTGCTCTAGTTTTTTAAAGGTCTTCTTTTTTAAAGATCTACTGACAAATGAAAACAAACCCAGATTCCTGCACATGCCAGAGTAAACAGGTGGAAACACTGATGGAATTTGTACGGAAGGACATTGACAGGAGATGGTTTATAATGAGGAGTGTTATCCCCCACTGTGGAGCAAGGGACAGTGACTCCGAGCTGACCGTGACTCCGAGCTGGCCATGACTCTGACTCTGCCTCATTACTAACAAATTCTGTCCCTGGTTTGCTCTGTTATTTCTAGTTCTCCAGCAGATGTTCTGCAATAAGGCAAAAAATCTATATAATATCTTTCAGTTTGTTTCAGACAACAGAGTAAATGCAGAAGCTATTTTTATTATGAAATGTGGTYAATTCCTGTGTCCGTAAAAATACTACAACATTTTCTGATAAACATAACATCTCAGTTGCAAAACAACTTCCATTTTATTGGCCTTTTTTCTAATTTATTCACTTCCCAGAAATAAGTTAGGAGTTCACTGACAAATGTGTTCACAGAAACAACACATTTCCATAGGGTGTCTCAAATATTTGGAAAAGGAAAAATTAGATTGGAAATAATCTCAAATAGAACCTGTTCAAAATTATCTATTTGGTCACAGAGGAAACAGGAATAYAGAGCAAAGCAGGTTTATTGAGATGATTCCAGGATGCCAGTAGTAACTATGATTTTGTGTAAGGCTGTGCACTGCAGCAAAATTCCCTATCCCATCCTTAAAAAAGATACAAATTTCACAAAGTAAGTTTTAGGACTAATTTATCCATCCTCATAAACTACAGGTGTCTTAAGCAATGAAGGAACAAAACTCTAGCTTCTTAAGGTATTTTAATCAGTTACTATGGAGCATCTAGAAACAATAAAAAAAGTTTAGGCCACAGAGAAGAAAGGTATCTGTTTACTGCTCAGAGATTTCTGCATGGAAATTGAGTAAGTTTGCCTTYTGAAAATTTAGTATGGATTGAGCTGAAAAACTTCCTTTCAATCAATGGCTAGATAAAGCTATATATTACAATTATCTTGTTTAAATGGTAGAAAAGCATGGATGAATTTAGGTAGGTTAAAAAATAATAATCAGATTTTGGATAATGCAGAGTTTTTTTTCTAAATAATGAGAATGCTGATCATAAATACATGATAAATTTTGTACATAGACTTTCCCCCRTTCCCATCATAGTTCTTTCTACTGATGGTTAACTATAAGGCTTTCTAGAAATAATGACTAGTCATGAGCAGATCAGCATTTTAACTTTTCAGCACTTTAACCACTGGAACATGTGCAGTTTTCTGGAACTACTGTACAAATACACATGAAAATGAATGTAGTGAAGCACAAAGAGAGACAGAAATTTTTGATAAAATTTTCAAATTGATATGAACAGCTGCAACTTAACTTTAGAGCATTTTGGACCTCCTTAGAGGTCCAATTCCATTCAACAATGAAGATAATTTAGTGTTTGAATATTCTTGTGCAACTAGGCCTAAGACAATTGGCAGAGAGAAATGAGGGTCTGAACAGAGCAGAGAATGGTTTAGGAATCGGGACTTTGGGAGGAGGTGATRGTAGATTGAGGGTCTGCTGTCAGAATACAGGCTGTCAAGGAAGAAAGTGACTATTATTTTCACTATACAGGGGAAGGTATTAATTACTTTAAAATATATTATGTTCTTAAGAGAGCTGCAAGAGTTCTGAGTCATGAAATGAAGATTATTTTCTAAAGGGAAAAAAAAATCGGTTTAAATAACTGGTGATTAAACCAATACAACTAGTGAAGGTTTAAAAGATTTTGCTTCTATGCAACATGAGAAGATAGTTAAGAAGTGGAGAAGGTTGCAGTCTGGCAACTTGGTTATCCTCAGGATAAAGAGCCCTATATTCACCAAAGAAATTGTTGCAGCATTTCTTAACATCACTGCTTATTTGCTCATAGACATTCACTGTGACTGCAGCACCTGCTGCACATTTCACTCTTCTGGTCAAACAAAAGAAGAAATTCTTCTGTTGCTTGAAGAAACTGTGAATACTCTCATTTTCATTGATYCCTCTGTGCTCTTGTCTTATTCACTGTGTGTGTAAATGGTTTATTGCTTAACCYGCCCTTCACCCCTTATTCATAGAAATGGCAGACTTCAAGAATTGAAATGGTGCCTTTTTCTTCTGGGGAAAATGTTGCCAATATCAAGGGCACATTTAAACAGACTATGTTCTTGGAGATCTTCAGCTGAGTATTTTCTGAATATCAACTTTCCTTCTTGGAAAACCTTGTACAAAAAAAATTATAGCACTTGGTGTTAGCTATAATTGTGGCATCAAGTAATAATTATATTCCTGGAGAGCAGGGGGAAGAAATAACAAACAAAAAATAAATTAAAAACAAAAACAAAAATTGTGAGAACTGAGCATATATGTGTCTTTGACTTTCAATTAAAAACAATCACAAAACCAAAATTCTACTTCAGATCTGTGGCATTTTCAGTATCTGAAATGGACTTCAGCTATAAAAGCTCTCACACCCTCTGGGAGGCCTGCTTGAATTACCTGTGTCTCTGTGCCCTTCCTGCTGAAGTGCTGATTGAATGTTCATAGATAGAAAAGCAGACCTTAGGAATGTGACAGGTCACCCTCCAGCCTGTGTTCTGGTCACCTACACAATCACTTTGCCCAAGCCAGTAGGAATGTACTCTGAATGGTGCCTCCCTACCACCAAGAGCTGATCTGCACTTTACAGATGTAAATTTATTGGTGCAGTTATAACATCCAAGCCCCAGCTCATGTTCAGCAGGTATAACACTAATTGCAGGAACAGTCAAGACACCTCTAATTAGGATAAAATCCATAGACTGCACATAGCAGTTTTGTAAGAGTTGCTGAAGCAGGTTAATTGGGAATTCCCTGGTGACAGGGGCTGTGTCTTATGGTTGCATTTAAATGCTCCTTGGTGCAGTAAAACGGGCTCTGGCAATCAAGAGGCAGGAATCAGTAGGATTTGCAGTGGGATGAAAGTTTCAGAAGAAATTTTCTCTTCTCTGTCTCCAGCTTTAATATTATTTGGAGTAAAAGAGTGACAGAGGCATCAATAACTATACTACAGATATCAGTCTGTTTGCAAACCATCAGATGCAGAACTGTTTGTCACAGGGACTGATTTCTAAGGTAACATGTAGCAGCCACACCAGCTAGTCTAGTCTTCCATGAGCAGCTTATSATGATTTCAGGAGTCCCTTCAGTTTACATTTAAATTCAATCAAGAAGAGCATGATGGCACAGCTGGAATAGCCAACAAGCCAGTACTGAAATGTCCCCTCCAGTTCCAGGAGAATTAAATTCATTACTAATTCGTTATGCTTGAGGTACTCATCATATAAAACAGGATATGGAGACAAAATATAGAACCACTGCAGGCGTGCTGTTTTTCACACAGTGAAGGCAGACCAGCTCCTTTTTTTCTGGGCAGAGATCTCAAGAGCACTGCTGGTACCATCTGGTGTGGGGCAGGGAAGGAGATTGATATAGGTCTTTAGTGAGGGATTAGATCATCTTGCCTTCCTACATAGATTTGCCAATATAGCCATTTACTTCTGAACTGTGAGTCTCCCCTGGGTTTATATTACAGTGTCTGCTCTATGTTGTTAACCCCATCTGAATCTGATAATTTCTGGAAGGTGAGGTAGTTCCTTTTTTAAGCTCTCCAAAGATTTTTTCTTAGAAAGAAGCCAATCTTGCGCAAGCCTGCCGTGAAAAAAAAAAAAAAAATCATTTTCCCCTCAGACTAAAACTTGTCTGACAGAAGAGCAGCCAGTTGCATATCACCTAGGAGACACAAAGGTTCAGGGGGAGATTGCTGCCTGGAATGTGACTTTAGACCTAAGTGACACATAAATATGAGCATGATGACTTTGGTTATGGGAGCAGTGTCAATTTTGTCTCTGTTTGGTTAAACACATTTGGAATGTTCAGACTCCTTACGGAATCCCAGATCCTTGGCACATCATTACAGGCACCTTTAGAGGCGTGCCTGGAGGACAGGACAGGTGACAGTGCGGTAACACAGGGTAAATCTCTGGTGGAGATAGGCCTTATGAAATACACATTCTGGGCAATCTGCTACAGTGTTTTTCTGTTGTTGTTTTGTTGTTTGTTTCAATAAGAGGAGAACTTTCTTGCTGTAAGAGTTATCTTGCTAGGCATGCCTGACACAGACCATGGGACACCACATGCTCTTGCAGTGGAGCCTTCAATCCTATTCTGTGGGTGCTTAAAGGATGGAAATAATACATGAAATAGCAAAAGGGAGCAGTGTTTCTCACTGTAACATGCCAGAAACATGAGTATAAAGGTTTTTTTGAGTCCATGTCTTATCATCCCATCACTGAAGACAATCTTCATGCCTGTGAAAGAGATCTGCAATTAGGATTTCTTCTTGTCAGCCCTGCACAACATCCTGCTGCAGGCCACAGCATGAAACAGTGATTCAAAAGGCATTTAGGATACTGTTTGTGAGGCTGTTCCTGAGAATGCAGGTATTCTCATAGCTAATTGAAGGCACACCTGATTACTACATGACAAGAATTAAGCTTCAATTCTACTTTTCCTTTAAAAAAAAGTGAAAAAATCTCTTCTGTTCAGGCATTTGAAAATGCCATTCTCACATATCAAATGTTACTTTTTGATTAAACTCCCTTAGTGGCCTGWATTTCTGGGTTGAGAATTATGTGAATAATGGCAGCAAGGCATACAGATCATTGCCTATGCAAAGGTAATTAATGTCTTGTCCACAGATAAAATTGCTTGACTGTCTGCAGAGAACTGTCTTTAGGGCTGGGAAGGTCTATAACATGTAGGTGGCACATGTTTTGTACCTAAGGTCGCTATTCTTGATACGATTTGAATGACTCATGAGGGTCTAGAGAGTCAGAGAGTCATTTCCCTGCTGGGCAGTGTGTAGACATCTGTKTGGGAATTCTTAAAAAGAGCACAGACCCATACCTGCTCTTGCACAGTCAGCAACAGAGTGCTTCTCCCAAATGAATTATTACTCTCATGTTGGCATGGAGTAATTTTTGGAAGGGTAATCAGGTGTCTCAAACAGGAGGGTCAGTTGCTGTTGGGACAGTCATGGGAGCCTCCACTGCAAAAGGCTTCTGTGACATCTTCAGTTGGGTTGATTCTCTCCAAACCACTCTTCTACTCAATTTTTATAAACCAGCTGTTCTACTATGCAACTGCCCCAACATGTGTAATCTATCTCAATCAGTTGTTTTAACTGCAGACAAAACTTATACCAAACATCTTTACAACTYAAAATTGGGTATGGCTTTTATTTACAATTGCCTTATTCTATGTACAATCTGATAACTTCTTCAGCAGCAGCTACCTGGGAATCTCTAGGAATTACTGCCCAGGGTGTTAACACATAAATGAGATTAGTCACAGCAGGAGCTGTCTGGGGGAATCTTGGGAACTGTCCAAAATCCCATGTCCATCAGTCAAATACTTATTTGTGAAGGTGGCCAGGAGCTGGTCAATCTCCAAATCAGATCCCTTGTCTTAAACCAGGCATTTGCATTACATTTGTGCAAATAATTTGCTGTTGAATTCTTGGACCAGTGACTGAGTTCATGTTTTCATAGTGTTGGTTGTGCAAAAAGGCATAGTCTTGATCATCTAMGCCAGAATTACAACTACTGAAAAAAATTATTTTCACACATACAAGTTGGAATTTTACTTCCATATCTCTTACCACATTATGACCATGTAGAAAAATTTAGATCTAAAGTATTATAATACTCTGTTTACTGGTCAATTAAGTCCTAAAAAACCCCCTATAAATGTTTCAGGTATTTATAATCAATGTTTAGAATCTCTTTGCTTATGGTAAAATTAAGCAAATAAAAGTGAACCGGTGAGGAAGAGTTGGACAGGCTTACAACTGTGAAGATCTCCTGTTGAAACTGATTTTTCACAGACATCTCTCTTAACACCAGTTGAGGGCGACAGCCTATAATGATCACTCAATGCTGGTTTTCTCAACTAAGGGGAGACTGGTCCACACAAAAGCTAATCTAGGCCATCTCCTGACAGGAAGAGAGTAGCAACTTTGCTATTAGAATAGTCTATATTTCCATCATTATCAAGGATATAATAAAAACTTATTAGTTTTCTGTTAATTTCTTGTGATAGATATAGATGAATGAATTCTGCTAACAGACCTAATCTGAAGTCTCCGGTGCAGCAACAGGCAGCATTGCTGTGCAGGAATTTTAGTAGAGAGATGAAAGGCTTTTTCTTATACAAATGTGCTGGATAGGTCCTTGGGTGTGTGTGAAGGAATGTTGGCCAMACATTTGGTATGGCCACTCACATTAACACGTGGAAGGTGTAATGTAGTTRTCATCACCCAGAGAGTTCATCCCAAAATGCTGCTGCATTGATATAGGGAATGAGTCCTACAGTCACAGGAGCAGTAACACAAGAAGCAAATGCCCTTTGACCCATGAAGGTAAATGTGTACTCAGACCCTGCTAAAAAAATGCAACATAAGTGTAAGAAAAGCTTTGTTACCATCACCCCTTTGAAACCTGTAACACAGAAATCATCACTGATCTCTTAATATTAATGGCAGAATAATTCAATTTGTAAGAACCATAAATGTGGATTCATGGCTCCAAAGCAATCTTGAGTGCAGCTCTGCTGGGGAGGAATCAGGGATTTACAAGGATGGCATAACTCTAATTTCTCATAGTTTATTACAAACGTTGACTTGAGACTAGGGGATGATAGCTGATCATTTGAGTTTTTCCTCTCTTGTAACAACATGTTTCCTTATTTTACTCATGAGCAAACATCAGAATTACTCCATAGGTGTTCTTATTTCAGTCCAGGAGCTGTCATCAGTGTAAATAGGTTGCTTCATATTTACATAGGCACACCTGAAATCAGAAATAGTTTCCTAGCAACCTCATCTTCATCAAAACTAGAAGGAAAAATAATTATACTTAATAGAATAAAGCTTTAATGAATGAAAGGATATGACATCTAAGTTTCATTTTCCTAAAGAATATTCACAGTGCTTTCCTTGTTCTTGTTCCCTAATATTCCTGTCAGTTACATAATTCTTTTTTTTTTTAATTCACAGTCATCCCCATCAACTGTTAAAAGTGTTCTTTACTTCTGTTGAAATTCAAGGTCTCTGTGCCATGATATGTCTTCTGTTCATTTTCCTGAGAGATGTTCAAAAGGYGGAATTAAGACAAATGTGCACTTCAGCACTCAAAATACATTCAGTGGATTCAAGTTTAAAAGTTGATGCAGACACATCATTATATGAATTTAATATCTTTTTACTGTATTATTCAGAATGCTTATCTTTATAATGCAGAAACTCAACAACTTTTTTTTTTTATTGATTTAGTAAGGTTTGATAGAATAAATATTTTGGGTTTATGCTTAATCCTGATGTACAGGATGTCACTTTGAATAAAGAGTTCTAAAGGAAAAAATCTTTAATGTGTTCATCAACACTTCTGTCAATCTCCAGGCTTGGAGGAGTGAGGAGACCATTCCAGATCTGGGACTGGAGCTTGACTCTCTATCTGCTATGGTACATGTGCTTGCATAAAATAAACCCAAATTTTAMTGAGGACAGAAGAACAGAAATTACGAGGCTAAGGAGAGTTTTCTTAACCAAGAACCYGACACGAATGACTGAATAAAACAAGCACAGTATTGAGTCAATTTATGGGACTGAAATAAAGTGAGATCAGTTATTAAAGTTTTTTGGCATTAAACAGCATAGTCATCTGAGATTAAGCATAAACTGGAAGCCAGAAAATGAAATCAGAAGCACAAAAGAACCTCATGAATAGGGAGTATTATTTCTKTCCTGTAGGCCTCATTGCATATACAAAAAGAATCCCTGTAGTTTTGTTCTTTTGTTTCTCAGCTGGTGAAGTATGATAAATCACAGAATCATAGAACAGAATAATAGAATGGTTTGGGTAGGAAAACACYTTCCAGATCTTCCAGTTCTGATGCCCTGCCATGGGCATGGACACCTTCCACTAGAAGAGGTTTTTCAGWACCCCATCCAGCATGGCCTTCACACTTCCAGGAATGGGGCAACCACARCTTCTCTGGGAAAGCTTTTATTGTGTCTTGACACCCTCACCATAAAGAATTTCTACCTAATATAAAATCAAAACCTACCATCTTTGAATTTAAAGCCATTACCCTCAAAGTCCTTCTCAGTGTTTCTTGTAGGCCCCCTTTAAATGCTGAGTCAACGCTACACATCACTAAAATATCTTCTCAGATCATCCTTAGTAAACTAGCCATCTCAGTGAAAATATATCGAAATATGCACATTTTTCAGTTTAAAAATTTACATGCAAACATAACAAAAGTATTAGAAGGCAGGTGGATCACTTCCAAATATTTTTTATTTCAAATTGAAAATGCTGTTCCTAACTTGGGAGAGACTGGATCTAAGCTTAATCTGGATTTAATCAGATTTTTTAAAAAATCAGGTCTTTCCCCTTCTGATTGGAAAATTGTATTCCAAAGGGMGTATCTCTGGATATCTTGGACTCTTCTGACAGTGAAATTAGTTTATTACAATTATTATGGAAGTAAATAGAGTGTGAACAAACAATTCTGCTCACAGTARGAGCCTCATAGTAGAATGAAATGTGACTTCAGGAAGAACACTTCACAGCTTTAATATAATACTGGTTGCAAAATGACTATGTGAACATCCTAGGCCATTATTTAAGATAAAAATTGACAGCACTTACTTTAGGTAGTCAGGTTTTCAAGTTACTGCTTAATGCATGTAATTTAAAAGAATTCAAATAACTTTGACTAAGACTCTGACCTCGCAAAGAATCCCCATAGGGCACTGAGGATCATGTATAAAAGTTTATTGCTAGATCTGAATCTGAAGGATATCCTTAACAAGTATTCGCTGAATGTCATTGAAAATATTCCTAGCAGCCTGTTTGAAAAATTCAGTCCTTAAGAACTTAATCTGACACTATCCATATATACTTGGAAATCACCCCCTCCTGAGAACATGGAAAGGTCTTTGTGAAACTTAAATTTCACTTAAGAGCTTGAGGCCTAATGGGATTTTAAACACTTTACTCACACAAAAAATTGCTTTGGCACAGCTATTCCACGGGTGGGGGTCTTTTCTATTCATGCGCAAGGTTTTTTTGATAATTCCAGTTACTTTTTTCTTCTACTATTAAGTGAAATAGAGATTCAAGGCAGAAGAATTTTCATGAAAATTTTATACTCAGTCAGAAAAGTAGTGAATATATACTTTAAAAATCAATGTTATCTAAAAATTTTCAAGAAATTAATCTGTCTTTATTCATCAAAACACTATGAACATAAGACTGGCTTGCTAAAAAGCAGTCAYGTCAAAGGGGACAGATGCTTCCCTAGAGCACAGTGATATATTTCTTTTCCCCCAGTATATGGGTAGCTCATGTCACAGTTTTATAAAAAGGCATGAAAAAAACCAAAATAAATAAAAATCATGTGCATTTTTTTATGTTCTTTTATAAACACTGCATTTCTAAGATTTCTGTAATTCAGTATTTATTTACAACAGCAGCAACAATGACTTAATACCCTGTAAAATATTGATGCTGGAAAGAGACATTTAATCTGAACATTCAGTGGTTCCTGTTACTCCTCTTTTTGCATACTTATAAATAAAGTGCTTCCTTCCTCTTTAGGTATTGTTGTATTGGAAAATGAAACAAATGAAAGAAGAAAGAATAAGTGTTGCTGGACAGTCTTACATGATTGACTCATGAGTGTTTTAAAAAGATTGAAAAATTAACATTAAATTGTATTTGCTATTTGATTTATAGCAGCATAAAGAGAAGAACGTTTTAGTGTAGTCCATCCCAGCCATAGGTGTTATGAAAACGATCTGTGAGAGGTTCTATAAATCCCCAAAAGTTATAATTTTAACAAGACACGACAGAATGAAAGAAATTASTTTTATCTAATTAAAATATTGAGGGGCTAATCCTGGTGCAATTACCACTGAGCAATAAAAAAATACTCATTCTTAAATAAGGTGGAGGCATTCTGCCTGCCACAGGTAATTTCGCAGTSTCTGTGACTTTGAGGGTTGTTTCAGTAGTTGCTCAGTGGCCTCTAGCACAGCCTTTTGTAGGATGATGGGTGTATTTGTCTTTGGCAGTGTCCAAGACTCAACACRTTTTGGAAGTGCTAGTGTTCTGGTCTCCTGTTCCTCTCCTCCTGGCTTCACAGGTTACAGCCCTCTCCCCATCTGTGGGGCCAGGGGGTCAGCCTGCTTTATGGTGGCCATGATCTCAAGAAGTTCACAACAACTCAGAAAGACGCTCTTTCAAAATACATGGAGAAAATATCTGTATTTTAACCAAGAATTCCTGTTGTTTCTTTCTTTTGTTTCTGTTTTATTATGGGTTTGGAAAGATTTTTTTTTTAATTATTTCTACAGATGTTTCCTTATTTATATTTCTACATGGCAGAGCATACTGGTACTGCCATGAGAATCAAGTGTTTTCAAAATTAGACTTAATGATCACTAATGGCAGCCAAACCATACTATTGCTGTTGYATTTTCAGTGTACACTATATAATTTACTTTAATGATGAGTATGTATTTCTAAATATATCCATCCCAGAAGTCAGAACCTGGTTTAAGCTTTTAAAAATGTGATTTTAGGATAATATGTTCTATTTTTCATTCAAAAAATATACAAAAACATGCTACTTTTTCCAGTTTTTACAGTGCATGTTGTGGACATTTACAAAAATCTTTACACTTCAGAATGACTTCAGAATTCAGGTGAATTATGATGCAATCTAACATTTTGGAAAACCTGTGAAAAKATGCCTGTAAGGAACCTATTAACACAAAGGCAAGCTGTTTTGACCTCTGTGGCCATGTTAATAAACCTGCATTCTATAGAGGCTGACACACAGGGAACTGGAAGAAAAGGGTGGCAAAGTATAACTGCAGGAGCAAAAAAAAATATGTATTTTGTTCAAACAGCCCTGTAAGAGATGTTCAGTAAAAATGATACAGTTTGGGAAAGGACTTTAATTCTAATTGGATTTCGGGTTTGTTTTCTGTTTTATTCTGTTTTATTCTGGGGTGGCGGTTTCTTTAGGGGAAGATTTTTGCTGTCAAATTATTCCAGCTTTATCTGAGTTTCCAACTGTGTCCATAAGGAAATGAGAATGGATACTGCCCTTGTAGCTAAATAGACTGGTCCTCGTAAGAAATTTAGAAAAGTTAAAAGCAATGGGCAAAGACTAGGTGATCAAACAATTTAATCAAGGAAACATAWTTTTTTTAGAATTAAAGTTATCTAGTGTCTTCCTTTTACTCTTCTGGCATATTAAAAGTACTTATTTAAAGTCAAAATATAGTAAGAAAGTTAAGAAAAATATGCACACATTTATGTGGTATTATTATGGTGTGTATGAGTGATATTAATGTTCTCATCTGCCTACTAACATCTCCAGTGAGGAGGTTATAAAGCTGTTTTCTCTGCTAAATATTTCCCAGTAATAATAATTCCCCTTACCATTCTTCCTCCCTCACCATGCCACCTCCTCCCAAATGCCAAGGATATTTGATGTATGCAGCTTTTATAAATGCTTAGTAGTCACAAATTTTTAGAAGCGTCACGATTTCTCGTGTGTGAGTCAGGACTCCCCACCATTTGGGTTTAGCTGAACTGCAGATACATTGGTGCATTAAGCTGCAGAAACAGTGAATTCTCTCAGTCTTATCTTGTTTCAGTTTGTAGGAGATAAACATTTTCCATCTCCACACCGATAGTGAGAGATCTTCACACAGAACCTAAACTAAATGTCATTTGTCAGGAAGAGATGTCCAGATTTCTATGCACCCAGACAATATCCTTTCATGGAAATGTAGCTTAAGACAGGGACATTTGTACTCAGCACTTAAGGCTGAGTAGAAACCAGACAGACCTATTTATAGTGAATCAAAAAAGGAAATATTTTCCCACTAGTCTGGAGAAATAAATCTGCAACATAGTCAATAATCCAAGAATGTTATTGAACTGAAGAATAAGGAAAAGAGCAGACAATCATAAAGTCAGGCAAACCAGTCAGCACCTGCAAAAAAAAACATCAACAGGAAGAGATTCAGGGATCAGGACTGAAGATCAAGAGCCTAGAACACATCTGTAAGAAAGAGGCGTATCATACCGAAATCACTGTGGATTTTCTAAGTGGATGCATCCCACAGGGCAACCCTTCATTTTTTTTGCAGATTAATTACAGCCAGATGTAGCTTGATTGCCCAGGTGGAACTGACTGAGATGCACAGAGGCTGAACTTCCAATTTCTTTTTGGAACAGAGGTTTCACAGAACATTTAACCTAGTGTTTCTTTATCTCTGAGGACTGATTTCATTTCCCCTYAGAAAATTCTAAAGAAAAAAGATCCTAGGTGTTTTGAAGGATAGCCCCTCTCTTTTTGTTGCCACTCAGAATCAGCAGATGGAAACAGCAGGCTGCAGGAACTGAGCTCTCAGTTGGTGTCTGAGCAATTGTCTCATGCCAAGAGAATTGAGAAGGCCACAGAGGAACCAGCTCCCAGCCAGCATTTGGACAAAAGCCATGCCAAGGTGGTTAAGCAGCCTGCAGGGAAATCTGGCTTCTGCCAGTGTGTAGATGAAGTGCAAGGCACAGTGAAATGTGACTCCCAGCTGGCACAAAGGCGAAAATCCATGCCAAGATAGTTGATCCAGTCACAGAAAGACSGCCTTCATTGGTGCTGGGCCAGATATCGATAGCAATGAGTTGGGAACAGCTTTCAAACCTCTTGTCTCTTCCTTCAAATATGAGTTCCCCAGAGCAAGCAGAGAGGGTTCATTATCATTTCCTGRATCTCAGGGGAAAGCAGAGTTCCAACATTGTTTTCACAGCAACCAGAAGGAAGGAATTTCATTTCCAGACAGAACATACATAAGGCCAGTGATGACATGCACAGCARGAGGAGCAAAGTCAATCCTGTACATGAACATCCTGAGCTTCCTTGAAACATTCTTAGAGCTTTCTCACACCAATGAGTCATTTGTATCCAATGGATAGATTTCATTTGCCATTCTCTGAGATTGTTTCTTCTTCACTGCCATCTCAAGATGAATGAGATGGTTTGTGTTTCCTGTATGTGGTGATAGACTTTCCTCCTCCTTCCTTGCCTCTTTGTCTGAGAGGGATTTATGGGATGGTTACTGTTCTCCTTAAAACATCCACATACATGTTCAGAAACTGCTTGCAATTTACCTGGTAAAAATATTCTTAAGAAATGGTGCCTTCTTTAGACTTTTAGAAGTTTTACAGGATGGCAAATGAATGGCTCTTTTCAAAGACACCTTCTAAAGAGGGAGCAAAAAGTCTAATAATCAAGGATCTCGAGAACTCTGTGAAGCAAAAAAAGATGCTTTTCAAGCTGGAACATYACTGATGGTATCAAATATGTAGCTAAGATTTTCATTCACGAGAACAAATAGAATCTAATKTCATGTGTGTTTTCAGAAAATAACTTTCCCATTTTCCAAACAAAAACATATATTTGTCTTTGATTCTTACGATCYGAATTTTTATTTGTTAATCAAGTAAATTAATTTTACCCAAGTCAAATGGWTGATGACAATTGATAAGTGATCTCCCTGTGACAACCCATGAGCTTTCCCTTCTTATTTTCTATCCCATCCTGGTTGAGAAGGCCAAGAGAGTGTCTGGGTTTGGTCTGGTAGCCAGCCAAGACCAAGCCATGAATATTTACTTTGCTTTCTATCCTGATTTTCTAGAAGAAAGGCAGTTGAGCCAGAACATATCCAGGAGCAAATCCGCCAATTTTTCTCTACTTTATTATTCTCATGTGTAGGAATTTTTGTCAAGAAAGAGGATTTTTTTTCCACTTTGTCAGTCAGGCATAATTATCAAATATACTGTTGGGCAGAGAAACTTTGATGTACCARTATGGAGTAATGTTTATGATGAACAAGTTTGGGTTTATGAACTGAGATACTTAAACAATTGTTTTGTATTTGTAGAATTGCTACAATGAATCCTTTGTAAACCCTTTAGTCAGAAAACCACTTCAAATTTCATGATTATCAACACTTCAACACATTTTAGGGTTCCAGGAATAATAGTTTGACTGAAGTAACTGGTTTTCAAACTAATTAATGTTTGTTACAGTAGGTTCCAAATGCTGTTTTCTAAAATCATTTTTCACTCCCTATTCATACTTTACTAAACTTTTTGCCTTGAAGATTAAAATTTTTCAAGCCCACCCTAAACCTGCAGTTTGTTTATTTTTCTGCAGTGTTTGGATGAATACCATTTAGTTCTCTGGAATTTACTTAGACTGAAATTGACTTCTGTTATAAATTGCCTTATGACTACTTGCTGAAGAACTGTACTGATGAATCAGCTGAACCTAGAAAATTAGAAATTGGCAGATATTTATTCCTCATTGAGAGCAGTGCATATGAGTGTTCCAGGAAAAATTGGTTTTGATTTGGCTGAGCTGTAGAGGTTTGAAAATAATGCCTCTAAAATATGTATAGTGCATGGATACTGAGTTCTTTTAGCACGTCTCACTGGCRTTCTTAGTAAATCAGGTTGCACTGACACCCAGCAGACAGCCCAGAGTGCAAGGGAAGCTCAGAGTTCTTCTGAAAGACAAGATGGTTCCAAAGATCTTTCCTGATTTGATCCGTATTGGCACACACACTGACAAGTACGTGAGCCTGTGCTCAAAGGCCTCCCAGGCACTGCAGCCTCCTTTGTTTTATGGCTGCTAACCAACAAAGAAATGCTTCTTTTAGGGTTTTATTTCTGTGATCCTGCCAGGTGATCGATCTACTTTATYATGCATTTATAATTATGTTCATGTTACCTTAATAAAGTAGCTGAGAAGAGCCTACTGAGAGGAGAAAGGGACACTTTTCCTCCCCCGAGGAGCTTWCTGAGCACACCCAAAACAGAGGATCTTGGAGACAGAAGAGTCAGGTACAGTCATCAATAAGAGTTTGACACTCAGGAAAGGACATTTTACAGTGGAGAAAAGGTAGCAAAAAGATTTCAGAGGAATCTAGAAGGGTCTTAGACTGGTGCTACTCAGAAGATGATTGAATAAGGAAAAACAAGGATAATAGACAAAGGCTATCAATCAAATTTCCTCTATTTGACTATTCTTTACTTAAATGACTAAATATTTGCTTTCTATTTACAGAAATTATGTCCTTTGAGGGTTTTAAGATATTTTGGTTTTACAACAGACTCATTAGATGTGGAAGACAAAATGACATCCACCTTGGACTTTTTGGTTTTAATGACACCAGACCACAGTTAGAGCAGAACAAAAATTGCTGTCATTTTGTGGAAGTTGAAACATGCTAGAATTTCATTCACAGAATATAAAGGAATACGATGAACAGTGGGGCAAAAACTCTCTGTTTCAATTTAGGTAACACATTTATCAGTGTTTTAAGTGCAGGAAGAGTCAACATTTCATTAAATAAGGTTGGTTGTAAAASGGCAGCAAAATACTCACTCTTTTTCCAGTGCTACAGGATCACAATAAGGAAAAGCTCACCAAATGTGACACAACTTAGATTGTGACTGGTTTCACTCTAGCCGACATTACCTTAAGGTAATTGTTCACAGTAACGGAAAATTCTGAAGGATGTGCTGAAATTTTCAATGACTAGTTTTTTTTTTTTTTTTAGATTAATGCTTTCCAAAAATAAGCTTAAAATCCTTGAAGTGAATGTTGATAAAGTGTATGATGTCTTTTAGAGCCAATGCAAAATGCTTCAAGAGTTTAGAAAATCACAGAACATTGAGGGTTGGAAGGGCCCTTCGGGGATCATTCCATCCAACACTTCTGCCACTTAAAGTGGATCACTTAAAGTGGGTGACACAGGAACCCGTCCAGGTGGGTTTGGAATGTTTCCCGAGAGGGAGACTTCACAACCTCCCTGGGCAGCCTGTTTCAGTGCTTTGCCAACCCAAATATAAAGAAATTCTTCCTCCAGTTGAGGTTAAACTTCTTACATTTCCATTCATGGACATTGCTCCTCATTCTGTTGCTATCACCACTGAAAAGAATCTGGCACCATCCCCTTGTACCCACCTTTGAGATATTTGTATGCATTGATGAGATCCYTTCTCAGCCTTCTCTTCTCCAGACCAATTCTCCCGACCTTTCATCATTTTTATGGCTTCTGCTGGACACTCTCTGGTAGTTCCTTGTCTTTTACTGAGGAGCTCAGAACTGGAGGAGTTTATGTTATATATTAATATGTAGTAAAATAAAAAAAATAAAAAACACTCTCAAATATTGCCAAGGTAAGGGAAAAATATGGGGTTTTTTCTTACTCTCTCTTTTTTTTTTTGTGAGTTACAAATGAAATAGACATTTTTGGTTGATAATAACAAGCTAAACAAGGTTTATTATAGCAACTTTAATACAGCAGTTACACAGAAAAGCCTACAAATGGACTTTCAGAACTATCATTTCTGTGGTCATAGGGTTTATTTCTGTGGTCATAGAGTWCATTTTCAAGCACAAAGGCTTCTGCAAAGTCTAAGCGTGACTTCTATCCTACATAAACCTTATTAAAACATCCTCAAAAAAATGTGGATTTTTATGGATTTTAGGAAAGTTCTTGAAATGAGGATAACATTTGAGATCATACGAATATGATGCAGGCTAAATTTCCCGACAGTTACACAGTCATTTTTTATCTTTTATAAAAAATAAATATATTTTTTCAAATTTATTCCTCATTAAAAAATACAGGAAAAAAAAGAAAATTGATATTTACTGTAGAGAACAATTCAAGGGAACTGATCTGGATTTAGTTGTCTATTTGCTTCTCTTTTGACTGTGTCTTTCTCTTAGATGGGCATTCCTTAATCACAGGATACATTAGCAATGAAAGTGCCCAAATCCAGTGTGTCAGGAGATATAACAATTTTGCTGGGWTGTGTACATTTTTTCCAAGATCCATTTATTCCTTCTTCTGTTGACCTCACAAATAACTCAATCTCCTAATTTTCCCAAATAACTTCTGACAGTGCGACTACTATATTTGTGTTGCAAAAATCTCCTGAAGGTATAAAGACTTTTCTCATTTTAAGTCATAATAATTCATGTTTGCCTAAAAAGATTAGGATTCTCAGATCACTAAATTCTTTTCCACTTTCCCTATGTGTAATAAATACACTTTATAAATTGATACCTGTAAGCTTTCTACTTTGACTGAGAATATGCTGGACATACAGGATGTTTTGATCATATTGTCTTTCTTCTGGCTTCTGATACACTACCTTTTAGAAAACTTCATAAAATCGTAATGAAGCATATGTGTATCTCTCGGCTTCTGCTTGGAAATTTCCTGTAGCGCTGGATAGATAAATTCTCTGAATGGTTCTTCAGAACAGGCACATCAGAAAAGTGGAGACTAATGCATGCTGACCTGCCATATGGGCAGGATTTCACTGAAACCCTYTTTTTCTTCTTATGAGACATACATACAAATCCCAGAAGCTATGTACRCAGTTTTGTGTTTAATAACACAGTGCAGCATACTGTTCACTAAAGTGTGTAGGCACAGATGAATCATGAACATAAACAGAGGGAGACAGATTGTATACATTGAGCCTCTGTGTCTGACTCTCACACCGAGCCCGGTGGATGCCAGTCCTTATGCCTGAGGCAGCGACTACCCACAGAACATCTACCCTGGTCCTCAGAAGCCTCTTATTAACCCCAAACAGCCACAGATTCTGTGCTACCTGCTGTAAGTCTCTCCTCTGGACTCACCTGTAGTCACCCTGTCTGGACCTTCAGCATGGAAATAATCTTTGCAGCAGCCCTGAGCAGCTTTATCAGCTTCCCTTGAGTTACGCTCAYGGCTCTGCTCCTCACCTCGCCACTCACAGCAGGATGATGGTATCAGAGCTGGAATTTTGTGGTGGAATCAGCTGCTGGGTTTCAGACAGACACAACAAATTGTCTGCTGAAGAAGTTTGAACAGAGGGTCAAAAACTGCAGTTAGTAAAAGAAGACAGATTTTTTTTTTTTTTATAGATTGAGAGAATAGATAGGACACTACAGAGGCAAAAGAGGAGGAATGTACAAAAACATAATAGCCAGAAGACACCGATGACAGAAGTAATCCTTAGACTGTAAAAGGATGAGACAAAAAAGGCTTGAGGGAGGTATATTTTTTAGAAAGAGCAAACAAACTAAATCCCAAAGAACTGAAGCACAGCTGTCCATCCTGAACATTGTGGAAAAAAACCAACACAACATTTCCTCTTTCTGCTAACATCTGGTCAAAAAAGGAAGCCAAGAACCAGTCAAAGAARAGCAGTTCACTGGAAAACACACGCCAGCATTTTTGCTATCACTAGAAGCTCTGGTCCATGTCTCAGGCAAAGAGATTTAATTTTTATGCGACTTGAAGAACATAAATGTACACGAGACTGCTCATTTTTCCCCAAAACCTATGGTGTTTGAGGTGAAACAAAGAATTTCAACTGAGAAAGAAGAAAAAGGTTAAATGCTGTGTAGTCAAATTCAAAATGTTTCTCAACATGGAGCCTTTGGCTGAAGACTTCAAGAAGAGCTGGAGATCCCAAGATGCTGCGCAGGAATTGCCTCCCCTGAGAACACATGACATGTTTAAATATCCAGCYAGCCACAAGATGTCAGCACACTCAACGGGAATTCCTACTGAAACCAAAATCTGTGTAAATGGGGTATTTCTGTGTCACACATCTCTCTTCCTGCAATTAATGGAGAAAAGGATGTTTCTGAGAAGTTACATGAAATTTCACATTCAGGCTGTGCTTTCAAAGTGGAAATACCTGATCTGTCATGGTCTGACCAMAGTATCTTAATGAGGGTAAAATGCTAAGATGGAATGGCGAACATGGTTTTCTCTTCCCTTTCTGAAGCCAATGGATGTTGGACAAGGATCTGGAATAGCTCATAAGCACTTAAATAACATTCAGGGACAGAATGTAAGCTCTGGCCAGTCACTTAGATATTTTAGACTGCACACTCAGCCTTGAAATGCTGCTTCAGTACCTCTCYTGTAAGAAATTATTTCAACTCAATAAAGTGTCTAGATACCTGTTTCATGGCTTTCATAGTCACAACATCTATAAACTCTTAAATACAAATTGTAMAGGTGTGCTCTGGCTTGTGCGTTAAGTACCATACGTGGAGACCATATGGGATGTGGGCATAGCACAAAATAAATTAATCATGTCCACTTTCTTTCAAAAATAGTTCAATCTCAAGATGTCATGATATCAGTAGTCTTTTGCAATTTGCATAGCGATCAAATATTCAGCTTTTTGTTCCTATTACTTCATTCCTACCTACAAATATTCAAATTTCACCTGTGGYAGGAAAATGCCTGGAATCTTCCTGGAAAATATTGTCAGAATTCCCTCTACATTATTTGAATTCTTTCAGCACCTCAACATAGCCACAGCAGATGGTATACAAGAGGCTTTCTGGGGTAGCTAGAGTCTCTAAGCCTGACTTCCATGTTAGGTAAATTAGTAGTCAAAATGTACAACAAAGTTAGTGGGCATCTGGATAAATACAAATTACCTGGAAAGACTGGCATGCATTCTGTAGAGAAGAGTTCTGTGATGTGGATTTTTTTTTTTTTTTTTTTTT
This sequence comes from Malurus melanocephalus, assembly GCF_030028575.1. Classification (NCBI taxonomy): domain Eukaryota; kingdom Metazoa; phylum Chordata; class Aves; order Passeriformes; family Maluridae; genus Malurus; species Malurus melanocephalus. Next base: position 1,986,828 of record NW_026623350.1, read on the forward strand.
TACAATGTAATTAAAAACGGAAGTAACAATTATTKAATTTCTATGGTCTATCTGATTTTCCAAAAGAYTTGACAATGCAATCTCTCAAGCCTTTAAAAGAAAATCACAGAACCTTAGAATAATAGAATATGGCAAGTTGGAAGGGMCCCATCAGGGTCATTGTCCTTGGCCCTGCGCAGAACACCCCAAGGGTCACACCGTGTTGCTATGAACTTTCACAGGGGGTGAAGTGAGACTTGTGCTTTACAGTGACTCTGTGCAAGTTTCTAGAAAAGGCATTTTGTAGGGAGCTTGGAAAGTTTGCTGTTAATACTAAATTATTCAGAATATGAAAAATGCAGACTGACTGTGAAGAATTGCTGCAGAAACTTATGAGGCTGATTGGGCAATAAAATGGCAGATGAAATGCAGTGCAGAAAAATGYAAAGTGATGCACAAGAGGAGAAAATCCACAACTTCACATATAAAATGATGAGCTCCTAGCTAAGTGCCACCTTTCAGAAGAAAAATCTTGAGATAATGAGAGTTAGCTTCACAAATATGTCAGTCCTATGCTGAATAACAGACAAAAACCCAAATCAAATGTTAGCAACTGTCAGGGAAAAAAAAAAAAGAACAAAACAGAGAACAAGATAATTCTCAGCTGAATAAATCATGAATCACATTTAAAACAGTTCTGGCCTCTCTCCCATTGTCCTCCCATATTCAAAAGGGTATAGCAGAATTTGAAATCATTAGGTACAATACAATAATTGTTAAAGATAAGGATTTATTTCCTTAAAGATAAGGATTTATTTCCAAGTGGCAAAACTGAGGCATATAGAGTGGGTTAAGATTCTTCTGTCTAGAGAAGAAATAAATTAGAAGGAAGAGTAAACATGTCCATAAGCTCAGAAGAATACTGAGCAGAGAGATGGTCCCCAGCTGGATGGCCTTTCTGACTGACCTAATACAGCCATTCCACTGTCCTGATCACATTCTGCATGACAGGTAATATGAATTGATAAGAATAATTTTGGCTATTAATTTAGCTGTTGGCTAGCACAATTTCCAGAGCTTTTATTATCTGTGATGCTGCCATTTATCAAGCACATTTTGATYAATAAATTCACTTTTTAAAAAAAGAAAATAAGTAGAACGTCTTTGAGAACAAAGATTAGAAATAACATGTTGATGGTATTACTCTTATTATAAAATAGAATAATAATATCTATAATGTGGTAATCTGCCCATCTTAATCATTACCCAGGTAAAAGTCTAACTGAAATTAATGAACATTTTCTCAGAGGAMTGGTTTCAGAATTTTTTTCTATATAGTTTATTTATATCATATTCATCACCATAGTTTCTGAATGTGTTCCAGTAGTACATTAAGCAATGTGACTAACATCTGTCACATGTTTTTTTCTTCAGTCTCTCTCCAGGGAGATAAATATATGCAGTAGAGCTTTTTGTATCCAAAAGGAATTTTGCCAGGTGAAGAGAGGAAGAGAAGATTAAAAAAAAATCAAGGTGGGGAAAAGATTTTGGTTTTTTTAATATTAATATACAATTTGTTTTATTTTTATGTCATTGAAATAATGGGTAAAAAAATGTACTGCATTTAGACCTTGCTATTTCAATTTGCAGCCTTGCTTTTGAGTACGACCTTGATGCTGAATTAAGCTTCAAGTAAAATAAAGTTATATCCATTAATTTGACTCACTTTCTTTTCTGAACTAAAAGTGGTAATCAGAAGACAAAAGAAAACTATGAATCATGTTTTGTTAAAGCAGAAGAAAAGACAAAATGTCACTGATCARGAAGTATTAACAATCTTTCAGGGATGATAATTGAATGGTATCTAGTTACTAAGAAACTATGTTAACATTTTAAAATATTTAATTACTTTAAATTACAACTGATTTGCAAAATAAAATATTTCACATACATGGATTAATTAACAAAAATTTGCAGTGAAGTTTAACAAAACAGTACCATTCAGTGTTTGAATTGGAATATATCTGTATAATTTTYGAGCCATTCTTTAACAGATTGATATCTTAATTGTCTTTGCAAATCATTTCAAGATTTTTTTTTCAAGTAGTAGTTGCTATGACCAAAATCTGCATTTTACTGATATAGTCAGTGCAAGAGAATGTGATTCACTCAGTGAAAAATCAAGCTAATGCTAAGTTCYTGGTTGCCATATGACCTCCCCAAAYAGGGGAACAAAACCAAAGYAATTAATAATAGACTATCATGGTTTGAAAACCCTCTGTTTTTGGTTTCTTTTTCCCAGACTTCACTATTAAAGTGGCTTCTCCTTCTTTATTTGGAGAAGGAGGACTGTAACCTTAGCAGCAGGTGAGAAGTGGAGAAGGGTGCAAATAACCATCCCATCTTGAATATAACCTTGGCTTACCCCTTCCAATTAAGATATTCAAAATCAAAGAATGATTTCCAGGAAGTGTGTGGGACCTATCAACTGGTAATGTTCTCCAGCCCCTAAAATGATGAAYGTCATGTGTATTATTGTGCTGAAGAGTTCAGGGAAGTGCCTTAAGGAGGTACCCCACTAGCACACAGACAAAACCAGTCCTACATTAGATTGCCAGGCTTTTATTAAAGATCTTGATAAAATACTGAGTTGCTTAGTTCCATAATATTAAAGGAAGCTTGGCCCTGCTGTTATTAAATAGGTCTTCCTTTTTTCAGTGACAGACTTCCCATTCTAGCTAATGACAGCAAACACATCTGAATATTTATWATGTGTTGAAATCACAAATGTTGGATAGAGACAGAATATAATAATGCCTTTTATTTTTCTTGAGGGAATCTGTCTTGGCATTCTAAGTGGCACAGATAAAAGCAGCAATAAAAAAAATAAAAAAGAAGAAATTAATATCTCAAAATAACAAAGCATTACTGAATAAAGGCTAAAATCATCTTAATGCATCAGGCTGAAAGCCATCCAAAAGTGACCTGTGAGAGCATCCTGTAAAATTACAAACGTATGCCTTTGCCAGAAGCGAGCCTTCCTTAAGCCTTAGGCTGCAAAGGTGAATTTTTTCAGAGCTTGGCTCTAGAAATAGTTCAYATCTCCTAAGAGGGTTAAAAGGTATAGAGAGTGCCAAAAATTTCTGCAAGAGGTGGAAGTTGCACAATAAAGCCACTGACTATGGATCTGAGACAACACCTCATTTTCTTTATGTCATTTGGTGTGGCTGTGTGCTAAACGAGAYCAGAATTATTCATGCTGATGAACACCTAAGGAATTGCCCCGTGGCAGATCTGCATATTGTGTGTGCCAGATACACAAGAGTAAGACATGCAGTTTAACTGGGTCTASTGACCTTTAGAATCATGCCTGTTTTTTATTCATGAATCATCACTTTGTTTAGCAGGCAGTTAATATTCATTCACATTTCTAGCCTTTGCTGACCTCCTTCCAGCCTAGGCCCTTTATTGCAGCAGATGAATGTTCTGGGGTAAGTGTAAGCCATGGTACGAAGCAGCAAGTTGTAGCTATTCAGTGACTRTTTTATTTAAATATTCACAGTGAGCTTAAACACCACACACACACTCGAATTCCTGTCTGTGGGAAGAGCATAGAAAATCTTTTCCTGCAATTTTTTATAGTGTCTCCAAAATGTAATTTATTTATTTTAGATAAAAATGGACTGTGAAAGACTAAATGCCTCCCTAGTCTGTTTTCCTGGTGAGAAGAGTGCTCTGGTCAAAATCTAATTGCCAGGATTTGATATTTCTTACAAAGGACAATTCTTGCTAGACAAATTGTCTGATGATTTTGGCCTTCTGGCATTACTTTTTTCTAAACCAGACAAAAATTATTTTGRGCAAGAAGCACCAAAGACAAACATCTTTGCCATTTCTTTGCTTATTTCYCCTTCAGCTTTGAATTTTTCATTCCTTTCCCGTTCTGCATGCTCTTTTCCTCTTGCTATTTTCATTCTTTTATTTTGCTTGTACAAACAGCATTTATTTTGTTTTCAATTTGCACTTAACTTTTTGTTTGAATTCACTGCATTTCTGTGGCAGAAGGCATCCTGCTCCCTGTCTCGCTTCCCATTGAYCTCCCTCCCTCTTTTTAAGTTTCTCATCCTTTTACTTTCAATGTGAATATCTCTTTGTATACTCCCCAGTATATCCTTTGAGTGGATGTATGCACATAGAACAGACAATCCCATCTTTTATCACACTTTTTAAGCTGCACAGAGCTTCCAGCTCTTGATCTCCTTATCTCACACATTCTGTGCCATGTTTTTATGCTGTGATTAATAAAAAACCTGTGTTGGAAGCTTTTAGTTATATAATAGCAAATAAACCGACACTCTGGTTCATTGGGGATTTTTGTTGATTTTTACAGGACCATTAAAAATTAACAAACTATCAATTCCCATATGCCTTCTAATCAATAACTGACTGAATCCTTAGACTTTCTGAGGGTACTTGGCCCTTTGTGTAGCAGCCATGCTTGTGGCAACCCATCCAGACTTCTTGCCTGACAAGTGTTCTTGTTGAGTTACAGAGTCACTTCCTTTCCACCTCCCTCCAAGGTACCTTGGAGCTCTTGGAATGAGTGATCCAGTATGATGAGGCTCAGCTCAGTCACAGA
>NW_026623350.1:1992017-1997023 GCF_030028575.1 Malurus melanocephalus
TGAGTGAGCTGAGATGAGCTGAGCTGAACTGAGCTGAGTTGAGCTGAGCTGATTGAACTGAGCTGAGCTGCCATTTCACTGTGCCTGGGGGATAAGAAGCCATACAGCAATCACCTTTTGGCAATGTGTGGTAGGCTGGAAGTTATAAAACCTTTACTGGAAACAGGCCAAAACACATGGTCTCAGTACATATTTATGGCAGTGCTCTGGTTAGGGTTTTCCCCAAAATACCTAGATCTGGGGAAGATGGTGAAGTATTACACTTCCCAGTGACTTTCATCTCCAGTATTTGTTTACTGCCTTAGCAACAAGGCATCAGAATTTATTTTTGAAAGCTGAGGTAAACACTGGCAATAAGAAGACTGCAGTTTTTAAAGCTTTTTCAAACAAAATCCATCATATCTGTCTTTGCATAGAATCCAGTTAGACCTTTGTATGTATATTTATTGATGACCTGTATGGAATAATAGCATTAAGATGACAAACATAATTCTCTGTGCTTAACTAGTAAAAAAAAAAAAAAAAAAAAAAAAAAAAAGGAAAGTGCTTTCATCCAAACGTCAAATACATAATTTGGATAAATCCACAAGGGTAATGTTCACTCTCTGCAATAGACCATCTGGCACAGAAGACACTGTGCCAATTAATATAGATGGAATGACTGTTAGCACTACAGATAGTAAATATTTCAGACTAATCTTTTTTGTCATTTATCAGCTACGCTCATCCTTCAAAATTTGTGGTCGGAGTCTCCAGCATATTGAATAGATTGATCACATTCAGACTTTTATTATTCTGCAAAATTTTTGTTSTCTTTTAAATTCTTCTGTAGTCTTGGTTTGCACTATTTGTATGAGGGTGAAAGATTATTATGAAGCAACTGCACAATTAGCAGCATTATTTGGCTGAGTTGCATGCCTTTCTCATTAATGTATATGCATTGCCTTGCTAATACCATGCTTAATCCAAAGTTTGTGGTTCACCTCTAAGGAAAAGGTAAATACAGTTTGAATAATACAATCCTAATGGCTATTTCAGGGAGAGAATAATACCATGTTTGCAATATTAAGTAACAAGCTGATTCTGAGGAGGCTTAGTCAACTTTTCACCTAAAATAATTTACCATTACTGTATTTCAGTTATRTTTCTAAGAGACCTGAGAAGTTCCTTTATTATGCCCAGGAACTATTCTTTTGATGGTACTCAGAGAAAACTTTTGAATGTTAATTTGTTTTTCAGAGCCATTTGACAAAGCTCTAAACAAAGCTGTATAGGAGCTGTGTAATGTATTCTCCAGTGTTCAGACTGCTTCAGAAACATCTTTTGAATCTCTCCCTTTAATGCTGGAAACTTAGTAATGAAACATTCAAAACCTTYCCTATTATAATACAATACCAACAGTAAAATAAATTGTGTCATGGTGGAAATGGCAGATCACCACTTTTTTAGTTTTCAGGCCATCACCTAGCATCTAAAAGAAAAAGTGAAAAAAGAAAATATCAAAACACAGCTGGTTTTGTTTGTTTATTTTCTAATTGCCTTTAAAGGTGAATAGAGACAGGCACAAACTTTGCATATTGCTCATATGGAAACAGGGAGAATGCAGACAGAGCAGGGCAGATTGAGCCTCTGCAATGGCACCAGAGAAGAGTTTTCTGAAAATGGCTTCAGCAGTTCTCACATCTGATCATATTCTGCATTGCATCACAAGAAGCATTCAACACATTATGAATATTTTTTTAAGTATCAGGATTGAAACATACCTTCATGAATATGAAAAAAACAAGGTCATAGAATCAGAATTATAGAATGGTTTGGGTTGGAAGGGACCTTAAAGATCACCCAGTTCCAGCCCTGTTACTGCAAACAAGAACACTTTCCACTAGACGAGGGTGTTCAAAGCCCCATCTAATTCTGCCTTGAACACTTCCAGGCATGGGGTGTCAGCAACTTCCTTGGGCAACCTCTGCCATGCCTCACCCCTCTCACAATGAAGAATTTCTTTCTCATATGTAATTTAAACCTACCCTCTTTCTWTTTAAAGCCATTACTTGTCAAATTAACAAAAACATTACAAAATGCCTGATTCTAAAGTTTTCTGCAAGTTTTGTTACAACTGAAATCACATACTGATTTCACCAATCTGACTCCCACTGTTATCTGAGGCCAACAGCTTCAGTAATGCAACAGGAGTTCTGAGTAAATGAATAGATAAGTGTGTTTGGCTATTTCTGGAATCTGTAATGCAGACATTCATGCTAAGCAAATTGGTTTTATTTTGCAACAAGTGCACCACAATGCTCTGTGAGGATTCAGAAATTTCTTGGGATTTGAGACATACACATACACAAAGAGGCTTTATGAAACACTAACTAGTGCCAGTTTTGTTTGTATTGCCCTCAATAAGCTGTTAACTTCCCAGAAATGAACCTGCTCTATCACTTCTAGGGCAGTTATTCCTCTATGCATTTAGTAGTATTGAAAGAAAATGAAATATAAGAACAGGTGGGAATTTAGGAAAAAAATGTCCTGTATTTTTTTTTATCTCAGTCTCAAATATGTGGCATTGTTTTCTTTTAGAGATAAGTAGTAGATGTAGAACTGTAGATATTTTAGAAAGTGACAAATCAGATTTTTAGATCCACATTATAACACACATGCATGTCTACAGAGGTTGCAATTCCTTTTGCCATAAGTAAATTTGTGTTTAAACAACTRAAAACATGGCTCAGGGAGTGATTAAATTATGTCTGAAGAGCTGTACACTGCCAGAATACAGTCCCCTATGCAGACTTTGTATTTCAGCCWTGTCCTTGTTTGTCCTGGATGACCCGCAGGCCAAATGAAGTTTTTAATTATGTGTTTAAAAATGCTCATGCTGGAGACTGTTTTCAGACTGCTCACTGTTTKCTTGCATGAAACTTTGCTTTCTAGTATATCTTTATCTTTCTCTTCCATGTCAGGGTTTTGGTTTTTTTTTACTTTCAGCCTACTCATTGTACGTTTGCAAGCTCCTGGTTTTGTGCTATGGGAGAAAAAACAAGAATTCAAATCTCTAGGACTACCTTATTCTTAATATTATTAATTTAACAACCTACTCTCGTGGGTTTCTGCAGTACAAGTGTACAAAAGCTATATTCCACAGCTTTAGAAGAGTACCTAAAAAAGGCCAGGAAATCTCAGTTATAGGGTTCGCTATCAAGAGTAAGATATTCTCTGAAATATATAATTGCTGTGAGTAGTATATATTACTAGCTTCAATCCCTGCATTGTAGTGAATAATAGTTTTTTAAGCTGTGAACTAGAGTCTGAGGTTGGTCGATGAAAAAAACTGAGGATACTATTTTTATTGTCTGACCAAAGCATAATGGAATTCCCCTGTGCTGATAGGTATAAAATTCTTGAAAATGTTTATAGACACTCTCTTTTGACAGCCCCTCTTTACATTTGTCTTAATAAAATAATTGCTTCCAATTTCTACTGTTCTTTACTGGGTACTAACACTTGATATTGAGGGGATACGTTTTTTACAGTGCAAAGGAACACTGYTCTTTCAAGTGACCTTGTAGGCACTATTACATTTTAAAGAACAAATAGCAGATGTGAGATATTAAATATGAATTTATGAATTCCAATTTATTTTGTGAAAAACATTTTCATTGCAACCTTCACTTGCATTGTGAGCTCCATCATGATTAAGATGTTTAAGGCCATGATTCCACAAGCATTCTTTTTTTGTGATTGAATGGCTTACACAGTTCTTATCTTCTCCCTCTCTTCCACTGTTTACTCCTATCCTTTCTCTCCCTTTCAACTGTACTGTAATTTTTACAGAAGGGAACAGGCCAGACTGAAGTTACTGCTGGGACCAACCTCTCAACCAAATCTCACAGAAGTGTGTCATAGAGGTGTAAAAGGAAACTTTTTCYAACCAGAAGGGATTTATGAATAATCAGATCAGGCTGAAAAGAAGAGATGCTATGAGACATTACACAACTTGTAAATGAGAATCATATGTGAGAGAGGCAGGATACAGGCTGAAATCTATTCAGAGAAGGATTTTTTTTCACAGTCTACATAGGCTTAAAAAACTTATGTATTTCTCGTTCTCTCACCATGTACCCATATTTACTTCTAACTGGGAAAGCAGAGCTCCCACAGACCAGTGGTCTCCATATGTTAACACAAAATCCTTGGAAGAACTATGACAGCTGTCCTGAAAGTATATTCCTGAAATTTGGAGTGCTGTGAACAGTAACCATCTCTTCTCTCAACTTGAGACCTCAGGAGAGAATGGAGCTGAGTGATTGGATCCCTGCACAGCAAACTAATGCCAGCCCAGAGAGTGGACATGTGCCAGGGCAAAACATTTCTATACTACTGCTCTCAAAGTTACCTGTTCATTGTTGAACATCTCTGGTTTCATAATAGTGCAGTTTTATCACAAAATCATAAATACAAAATCAGACTGAGGAGCAATGAGCTAGGCATAAATGAAAAATCTGCATGTTTGTGTCCCAGGGCATGTTTCCCCAATCATTTTAATCTGCTTACAAAATTATCCCTTTGCTGCAGGAATAAATAAAAACAAGAAACAGAAATATTTTTAAAACAAAAATTGAAATAGAAGTTATCTCTCAGCGTACATTTTCTTCTCTATATCTTGACTTTTCTGAAAATTTAGCCCAGGGTTGTTAGACTGTGAAGGAGGAAAGAGAATATGGGTTCTTGTGCATGAGCCAGAAGGAGTTCTAACAACATGGRGTGGACTGGAGGGAGAAAATTTGAAGTCAAGGGCAGAAAGGAAAACTACTAAGAGCAGTTAAGGAAAGGGAAAGAAGGCAAGTGAAGATCATGAGGGGGTGTAACAGTATTGTTAGAGGTATGATGAAATGTAAGGAGGGGTGGAGCTGTGCTGATAATTGAAATGAAATTAGAACACTCTAATAGCCTTCTGGAAGATTTAATATGTTCTATTCTTACCAGCAGTAGATTAATATGAGAAT
>NW_026623350.1:1997049-2002817 GCF_030028575.1 Malurus melanocephalus
AAAAAAACCCCACCAAAAAAACAAGCAAACAACAACAACAGAAATACAACCTTTTGGTAAAATTAAAGTGTCACTAGAGATTTCTTACTAGAAGAGCAACATCTTGAAGAAACACCATGATTCTTCCAAGTGAAAGGAAAGAGAAACCTTGGGTGAACTTGCTTCCTTCTCCCTACTCTCAGGAGTACAAACCTTGGAGTGGGACAGTCCTTGCTGCCTGCCAGCTCTAATGTGAGAAAGTTCTGTCTGCAGATCAGGAGCTGCATGATACAGGGAAGCTTTTATGAGGACAGGCACCAGATCTTTTATAGTTCAACCAGGTACTGAGATCTTTGTTTGGAGCCAGCAAACCCCAACTGTTTTCACTGCCCTGGGAATCCAGCTAAAATAACCTTTGCAGACAAGAAGCTCACAACAAAGTCCAGCAGGTTCCTTGAAGCRTGGGTTTAAGTAACTGAAAATGTGAGAGGGAAGAATTCCTGGAACTTCTCCAAGGACCGAGGCAGAGTGTGTCTTTCCTCTTTGACTCTGATTCTGGTTTTCAAAGACCACTGTCACAGCAGTGTCTCTTCTGAGAAGAGAGATCATTCAGTGTACTTCCTCTGCCTCAGAGAGGCATTATGTTTCACCCTCTGGTGCATAAATTCATGCCACAGGGGGGTAGGTAATGTTTGGGATATTTGGTTTTTCTGGGTTTGATGTGTTTTTAAACATGTGAGCTTAATATTCTCCTAATAAGCAGAGTGACATAAACAGAGTTTTGTACATGCACAGGGGGTCWATTTGCTCTTTGTCTGGAGGAAGTCTCAAGGGCATCTCAAGGACAGATGCAGCATGTGGGAAGTGGGGGAATGGGAYTAGACTGCTTAGTAGCTGTCACAGTCTTGTTTAGGATCCGTGCAGAACCATCGTACCCCAGGGAAATCATCATTGAGCTCTGTTCTTGGAGGTATTACTTTTTCAGCACAGGGAAGATAAACACTGTTCTGGCCTCTCAATTTCCACCTGACACATTCACCATTTATCCAATATTACAGCTTACTTCTGTGGGTTGAAGAAAAGGACCTGTTATTTTGAGCAGCCTCCAAGAATCTGCAAAAGGTAGGAGTGTGCCCTGATGAAACAGATCAGATCCCATAGGATGAGAGAGTCTGACTGTACTGGTGAAAWGGGAATGAAAGCTATTAACTGACTGTCATGCAAAGGTCAGGACAGGCCAGGATACAAGTTACAACAATAGTTGACAAATGCAGAGTGTGTGGGAATGGGATGACTCTGCTGTATGTTCATGCCAGGGCAGACAGCTAAACAAAGCAGTTTGGTACAATTTTTGAAACAGTTTCTCCCAGTTAAATTAATAAGAAAATATTTAATTAGGGATTCATTTTTTTTTAAAGTTATTTTTCTTTGAAATTTAAATAARTTAATTTTAAAACATGGTTATATTYCTCAATATCCACAATCCATGTATTTTCCCAAGTGTAAATATCAGAGTCACACAGCTTTGATATGGGAAGAGATTCTGAGAGCCTGAAAAAGGGAACAGACTCAGAAATACAGAAGATAATTTTGAGAAGAAAAATAATAGAATTAATCATTGAAATGACTCATTCAAATATTATGACAACACAAAAAAGTGCACTCTAGGGCAGATCAGAGTTTATTAGGAAAAGAAGTAAAAGCAAACTATTCAAATGACAGTGGAGTTAGGAGCTTAATGCCCTTTATCCTTCATGTAATTTTATTCAAGCAGACTCAACTACAATATGTATTTAGATACAAAACTCTCCTCTTTTTTCTAGATTTCCATGGGGCCACTGAAGAGAGAAATGGGGTTCTCCCCAAGACAGTCCAGAACAGAAGCACTGTACAGGCTTATACAGGTTTGCAATCCTGCCCTGCAATAATCTTTGCTTCAATCCTGGTCTGGCTCTAATTGTMCTTACTGCAGAGGGTGTGATTGATACCTGTGGATCCCTTCTGAAGTGAATGAGGCTCTGAGAGCAGCTCTGGAGCAATGGGCAGCAGAATCTCTTTGTCATGTGCAGCTCCATCACCTGCACTGATATTCAGGGACAATCCTTGGGGCTGGCACAATTCCTGTGTAAGCAGAGCCTTCAGTCCTTTCCCCTCATCTTTCATCAATAGATGGGAAGCTAGGTTGGTTAATGTGAAGATCCATAACAACCTCTTGAAAAAACCTTGAAGGTGTTTTTTTTAAATTGTTTAGAGCAGTTTAGAAAGTTTTACAGCACCGATCTCTGTTTTCCTCTTAGCAAAGATAAATAATTAATATCTACTTGTACGTACAGGGAGAATATTCTGATTTCTAATTTCCAGACTAAGATAGTTATAATACTTTGTTTTATAAGCCTGTGACAAGGAAAAACAGAGAAGGGTAGAAAGTGATGCCATAAACATCTATGCAAGAATCGGATTGTACAAGATTAGCAATCAAAATAAATAATGACAAAAAACCCAAAAGTGATGGGACTGGAAAGGCTGAAATCTTCCAGATGTGACATTCAACTAAAATGAGATTTGATGCCTTCTAGCTATCCTATTCAACACTGTTTCTGGTTTTTAATGAAACTGGATCAGATTACACTTTATTTACATTTCTGAGAGTTGTCCTGCAAACAAAAGACAGAGATATTAACAATTAAATATGAACCTTTGGAAAACAATTCTTACCCAAGGAAAAAGTTTTGAAACAAATTCACTGCTACAGAATCACACAAATCACCTCATTGACTTTGTTGCTCATGTTATTTTTTTGTGCCCTATTCATTAGTATTTCTTTACAAATATGAGGAAAATAATACAACATTTCTGAAATTTATACACTTCCACTTCACCAAAAATATTATTTACTCCGATATATGTTCTGAATCACATTACAGTGTCATGTGAAAACTCTGTTTCTGCATATTTTGTCCTTCCATCCAAACATTCAGTCGTGGGTGTGCATCACCCACTGCTCTTTGCAGTTTATTTTCCTCTATTCTTAAGGTTAAAGGAAGCTTACATGTTTTGGAAGTAACCACTATGGAAATTAGAGCACAGGGGGCTGACTCTTGTCACAAAGCAGAACAATTGAACTGCCAGTCCTCACAACAAGGAACAAAGCAGAAAATGGATAGATAGGCACCTCTAAGGAATGTTGTTGACATAATYTTTTTTCTTATGTCAATAGAGAAAGGCAGAGTCTGTATGCACTAAGAAGAACTTAAGCTAATAAAATGTAACTTGATTTATTGCTTCTGAATATTCGATATCTTAAAGGAAGATTACCACACTTCTGAGACCTAATATCAGCTTCTTCACCAAGGGAATACATGTAGCCAACAGAAAATATTTGATCATCTTTTCTTCCTCCCTTCCTTTATAATATCTTTAATATTTACTGAGATAATGCAACAGCATTTATGTCTTCTGCAACATTTTTTCTTGTTCTGAACCGCACTTTTGAAAAATCTGCTTGCTAAACCCATGTGGTTCTCTGAGATGAATAATTTAAACTTACATATGTTAGTAACTTGACCCAARGAGTGTATGAAATCTAACAAAAATGCTCATATCATGCATGAAAGAAACTATGGACTAAACAATCCATTGTTGTCTTTCAGGTAAAAAGATTATCTTATCACGGATGACTTGCTGTAAAATAGTTTTTCTCAGGAAAGACCTTCTTCACCAAGATGTTTCTAAGGTAGAAAAATAYGTTTTTTCTCCTCTTAAGACTGAATACTATAATTTCCCAGAAAAGCTTTCTGTGATAAAGAAGATTCAAAAAATTGAGATGAAAGAATTTGAAAGGCTACTGACATAAAAGACAAAAAAAATGTTGAGACTTGAAGGAATTTTTAACATGTAAAGTCGCAATGGGGACACATCTGGCACAGCAGGACAGCTGATGCCATTAAAACTACTCTAGTCACTGAAACTTTCAGTCTGTGAATCACCCACGAAATGACGGAATCACGGAGGCATTTGGGTCAGCAGTGACCTCTGTACTCGGCCAACACCCCTGTTCAGAGAAGGATTATTTGGAGTGGGTGATAAGGATGGTGTCCTTTCAAGGTTTTGAGTGTTTCCAAGGATGGAGATTGCACAACCACTCTGGGCAAACTCTGCAAGATTTTAGCTATATTCACCAAAAAAAAACCAAAAAAACCAACAACAACAACAACAAAAAAATTCTCATGTTTAGGTGGAATTAAAACTATTTTTAAACAACTAGCCTGATGAGGTTTCTCTTCTTCAGGGTGAACAGCCCCAGCTCTCCAAACCTCTCTTCTTTTGACAGAAGATGTTCCAGGTTCTTCATCATCTTTGTGGTCCTTGGCTGAAGTCGATCCTGTATGTCCACGCTATTTTTGTCTGCTCAGGACYGGACACAGCACYGCAGAGGTGTCTCAGCAGTAGAGAGGAGAAGGACTGCYTCCCTGAGCCTGCTGCCAACACCGCCTGCTGCAGCCCGGGAGGCTTTGGCCGGCTTTGCTGCAAGGGTGCATCCTCAGCTCATGTTCAGCTTGTTGTCYATCAAGGAAAAAAACATACCAAAGAAATCTGTATATTTTTATATCAAGTTGAAATGAATGTGCTGCCATAATGAATTGTAGGACTTGAGGTGAGTTTAAATGCAGTATCAGCACAAAGGTCTTTCTATTAATAGTGMAATCTCAGGCTCTTTTAACTATATTATCAGCTTTTTTAACTTGGCTTTAGCTTGAGAAGAACTCAACCTTTCCACAAAGCTGAGTTTTCAATCAAACCATTCTTATTTCAAAACTGGGCTACAATCTGGAGAAAAAGAATAACGTTTAATTACATACTTCAGTGCACTTCAGAATAGAAATGGGCTTTTGTTAATCACCAYTGCAAGCTCTCAAACACCACTGAGACTCATGATCATCATTTTAAGATGAACTAAATCCACGATAACAGGGAAGTGTCTAAATAGAAAAAGCAGAAACCTGAATTCTGCTTTGGATATAATGCTGATAGTAAAAAAGCAAAATATCAAGCATCAAAGTTTGGGAGCTTAATTCATGGTTTGCAGAATATTTTAGTATTCATGTTGTAAACTATATACAATCATGTTTGCTTTTCAGAAGAAATATCTAGCCCAAAATAATATCTATTTAMATGAATTCTTAACTTAAGGTAGTAGCGTCAAATCTTTATTTCTTAAAAATCATAGTAATAGTTGTTGGATTTATTCGTACAGCATTAAAATAAAAATCACAGTACATTTAGAAGATTTTTTTAAAAAACAAATTGACAAGCAGTGAGTTTTTGGAGCATGATGTTAGTTTGTTAYCATTTACAGGAACATGCTTGGAAATGAACAGTCTGGGCTTGAAATTTCTAAACAAAATTGAGTTGCCTGACATCTGAGATCCCAGCAATGACTAGGCTGTGAGAAAGAGTTTGAAGTGTAGTTTACACATACCAGGAAAAGAGTCAACTAAAATAGAGGATATGTGCAAGGAGGAACAACAAGCAAGGTTAGCAGCATTTAAATGTCTGTTAAGKTTGTCAGAATCATTGTGTACATTATTCTGTGCAAGTAAAAAATAAGCAACATAAGAAGACTGTCAAGTACTGAAAGTCTCATCTGTGCAGAGCAGGAGGAAGTTCAAAATCTGACAGGGGGGACTGACAGATTTAAGAAAATTCTTGATATATATATTAGAATGCAGGAATATGGAGGTAAGCTCCAGGAAACAGTAGCATTTGCTGCTGTTCCTGAAGGGAAAAAA
>NW_026623350.1:2003027-2073904 GCF_030028575.1 Malurus melanocephalus
CTCCAAGTGTTCGACTGGGACTGCTATTTCTTGTCTGGCTTTAAGTTACCTCTTGCTCAGGACATGGTAACACTGAAATAGGCTTGTAAGCTCCAAGGAGGCAAGGGAGAGAAATAGTTTGCTAACCAAAGTAGGTACTCATAGACCCTGAGAGGAGTTTACTTCTCTCCACTGTCTACTTACAGAGTCCAGATTGCTGATTTAGGTGGTTTGGATTATCCTGCTGAGGCCCACTAGCAACACTTTAAGTGTTGCTTTGGTGGAATGAAGTTCCTAACGTAGTCTGAATACTGCAGACAGGCACAGTTCACAAAATTTTCTGGATCTGCCCCCCAAAGCCTCATCAAAAACTGTGGAAGAACTTGGTATTGATAGTGAGTGGAACGTAGGAGTCCCTTACACCTGGCCAAAATTGCTGCCTTCCAGTTTCTGTCAGCAGAAGTCTGAAGAAAAACTGGAGTCTCTGAGTGCAGTATCCACATTTAAATAAATCAGCATACATCTGTAGAATTAAGCTGTGATTTATTTAGTTCAGTTTCCTATTCATGTTTAATATTTTGATCATAAATCTTTCAGATGACAAAGAAAATTACCCATAAATTCCTCAGGGGAGGATGGTCTATTAACATTGCTTGCAGGACCTCCCACTAGAGAGACAAACCAAATGAAAACCACAAAGAATATGCAATCAAGCAAACATTGTGTGGGAACTGTGAGGCAGCAGGGAAATTTAAATATATATTCCTAAGGAAGAAAGAACAACAATAATCAGCACATGCACACACAAMCCCAAAAAAGGCATCAGCAGAACTGGCTTTAAAACTGCTAGAATAATTTTGGAGCCATTCTGGCAGAGTTAAAGATGCACAAAATTATAAGGACAGTTCTAACGTGAATGTAGTGCGATGAGAGTGGAATCAGATCTTCTCAACTTATGCATTGTCTCACAAACTGRTTTAGAAAAAGGGCACAATCTATGTCTATGTCTAACCTCATGTTCCAGAATGTGGAGAAACTACTCCCAGCTTGGGGAGTCTCAGACCTGAAAATCTGCAAAGGTTAAAATAGTTGTGATGGCTTTGTATGCCTATAGAGCAGTGAACTGACAGGGATGTTATTGGGATCTTTAAAAGATGTAATGGAAGAGGAGAAAGAAATCATGGGGTAGGATTCAGGTCCGATTCAAACATTTACTTCTAGGCAGTCACGATGGAAAGGTTCTACAAATGAAAAAGGTGTTAAGTGAAGGCAGASACAATGCAATAAGCACAGCCAAGGAATTCATGGAGAACTATCCAGCTCATCCTAAGGAAAGCAATTAGCCATGGTCTACATGGCTAGGCTACACTGGCTGTTGAGGATACCAGCGAGGATAATTGGAGCTTAAACTTTTAATCCATAGACATGTGGAGTCTTCCATWTATATATCGGTACCTGCAAGCTGATTCCCTGTCACAGTGTCTCCYGAGTTGAATATTTACATTCCAGATTGTGTTAATTCTAAAGAGAATTTAACCCATATCTACTATATTCAAAACCAGTAGGCTGTCTCAGCCCTTGGTAATCATGAAGAATGTCATCATCCTTGAGGAGAAATTAATTCTTCCCCAATAACTTGATGGGCAGGAAAAAACAAGCAGGGTCTGCAACAGAATTGTGGATGAATCAGCCTCATTTTACACTTCAGCAGCCTCCAATTGTTTTGTGAGAGCGATAATCACATGGAGTAAAGAGCTAAGAAAAGTAGCCTCAAAGGACTTGGCAATCAATTCCCGCCTAAATGCGATGTGCTGATCAACTGAATCCCTTTCCTGTCCGTGGATCCGTCAGCTCTCAGCCCGCACTGGGCGAACGTGCGCGTTTCCATCCGTGGCTGCAGGCGCTCCAGGCACAGTTGCTATGCAAAGCCTCAGACAAATTGTTTGATCAACAATTTGAGCAAGGTGTGGCGGGAAGTGAGATGAGAAGCAGGCAAGCCAGGCTTCTTTATTTTAAGAGTGTTTGGAGGTAACTGAGAAGTAGAACAGGACAAATATTTTCAGCTAAAATATATACGAGGCTGAAAATGCAAACTGAGCAAAGCTGAGCATTTTCTGAAATTATTTGAGGTCGATTGGGTAGCCGAAAGTGAAGTTTTTCTTCTTAAAATAAAACGTTTTTAAATTTTCATCTTGAAATTTACTTCAACCTTTCAAAATGAGGGGAACTAAATCATCCCTAAATAAATTCACTCTATTAAGGTTGTTATAAATAAGTTATTTTCATGAGAAGTATCAATATATCAGTAAATTTTTTAGAGGAAAAACATTAAAYAAATGGGAATTATTGTCTTATTTTTATGTTTGTAATTTGCACTTCAGTAAGAAAGAGATATTCCATTTGAACTTTATGTTCAATTTCACTTTGATATKAGAACTTGATATTTTGTGTTATAGGGGTTTTATCACATGGAAATGCAAAGACACGAAAATGAAATGCAGTTTGATGTCTTTTTTTTTTTTTTTCAAATTTCTCTAAAATAAGAAATAGCTACACCTTCATTTTTCAATCCAAATAAAAACAAATACATTTTGCGATGTCAGAATTTCCTTTGGGATGGAAATAAAACTTTTGAACTAATTATACTAATAAGAATGTAAAGACCTTTTATTCACTCTTCATGTTCCCACTCTAAAAATATATCTATTTATTTGAAACTGTTGAATGCTTCATTAAAATAAGACCAATAAGAAAATCTATAGTTGAGATATCTTTTTAATTCTTCTAACATTGAACAAATTAAGGAACCAAGAACAATTACTTATTCAAAGATGTTCACCTCTTTGGATGGAAGATAGATTTCCTAACAGTCACTGAAATATTTAAAAAAAAAACCATTGAAATTTTCTGCTCTTTGCATTCAAAAATGTCATTTAAGTGTTCCTAATAACAGCATGTGTTAGAAACCAAAAATATATGGACTATGTTGATTTAGCTGCTTCAAAGTACAGGACAATTGTTCTGGACTGTCTTCTAACACAGTTAGAACACAATTTTAATAAGACTGTTTTCCAAACAGGAAATCAGGTAATTTTATTTCACAACCATCTAGTGACAAGAAAGTCTTATTTGAATTTGGTGTAGTCAATGTTTTTGAGAAAATATATTTGCATGTCACACCTAAGATGGTTTAGAAAGTTCCTATTACCAGAGCTCAGACTGCTTCATGTCATTGGTACGTTTTTATTTGATATAAATATGTATTGTTTGTATTGCTTGTATTGCAACGCTCTGAATTACATTGATCAATTATATTTACTCGGTTATATTGAAAAAAAATWAAAAAAATAACTTGGCATCTGAGCTCAAGATCCTCTAGCCACCACTAGGAAACAAAGAAATGTTATATATTGCATAGTTGTCCATTGAATTAAGATAGTCCCTATAATTCTCTTACACCTTGAGGGATATAGAAGAAATGATACAGGAACTAAAACTTCCATAAAACATATTCTTCCCAGAATATGGAACCAGAATGAAGATATTCAGGTTCTGTGATAAAACCTTTATTACATGGACAATAAATCCAGCCTATCCAAATGATCTTCCTAAAAAGGCAGAGGTTCTTAGTGCAGGTGGAAAGAATTCTGCCTATAACACTAAATATACCTGAAGATTTCTAAGCTAGAAAACACTCTGAAATGAAAAAGGTTCTGTGACAGACTTGCGGTTTTCAAGACTACACTCTGAAAGGTATATATTTAATTTAAATGTCAGAGCTAATAAAACTCTGAAACACACTTGAAGTAAAATATGTGGAAAAGTGCAAGAATATAATTTCACATTAAAACCACAATTCTTTATTATCTGACTTTGTTCAAGAAAAGATGGTTTTCTTGCTCTCTGTAATACAATAATTTTGATAGATTAAAATTGTGAAGCTGTTGGATCCCTCTCATATATTTGATCAGTGTAATTATATAATTTCTTCCAAAATTTGTTATTTGTCTGTAACAAGATTAAAGCACCTGCTGTTACAAGATTTTCATTCCAATTACACTGATGGGAAGTTCACATTCTTCAGCTACTCAAAACAAATCTGTTTAAAACAGAAAAAACAAAACACCTGACTGAATTCTAGGAATACCACTATGTTCTGATTAATAACTGAATTGTCTTGTGATGTTGTTACAGACATAYAACAAAAATCTTGGAAAGAAGCATTAACACACACACACACAAATTGAGCACAAATCTACAGTAGCAAAATAATGTAGGGAATTACTCTAGCAGTTCTGCCACTGACAAAACTTTAGATAAAAACACAGGATATCTCTATAAAAACACACTATTAATTTCTGAACCCTTGATTACAGAGTACTTTAGATGGGAAATGATATACTTATCAGTTCACGGTAAAAAGCCAAGTTGGTTTGTATTTTGGGTTATTGTTTGTTTTTTTGGGGGGGTGTTTTTTCCAAACATACAACGAATTCAACTAGTTACAATCGTGAAGGAATGCATTGATGTCAAAAGGTGCCCAAAAATATCTTATGCATTGAATCTTTGAAATCTGAGCACTGATGCTTGGTTTTGGAGTTAGTAGGTTACATTTGTAATTTGGAATTGGTAGAAAATTCCAGCAATGTTCTATTCATTCTCTATATATACCCTAAGTGTTGTCACAGATCTTAGCCAAGAACAAAAAAAAAAAAGCCATGTTTTCGTTAATAAAAATTTTGGTATTTTGGGGTGATACAGCCTTTAGGCATTGTCATACTCAAAATCAAGCAGATTAAAAAATATATTTTCAAACTCATATGGCAATCATATATTCGGATCCACTTATAGACAGCAAAATTGTTACCTAAAGAACTCTCTCATGTGTTTACATCCTGGAAATATATAGTGGAAATTTTGCAGAACTTCTACCATAGAACTTACTTGCTAGTAGATTCATATTAAGAAAATTCCTACAGTCATCTCAACCTAAAATCTATGTTTTCCCACATTGTTAGTAGGTGTGTCTGTATGCGACAGAGTTCTGCAAAAACAGGTTTTTACATATAAATAAAACTCTACTCCCACATGCAAAGGAGGAAGATTTAAGTCCAATTATTCTTAATAAAAAATTTAAAAAAGATACTGTACAGAAATCAAGGATAATTTCTATTCAATACTTAAAAAAAAAGATGCTTGTATCTGCCTTCTGTGACTAAAAGGCARCTTTTGGAGAAAATTCTCAATAAAGACAGCTTGCTCCTTATCTCTTGTACTCAAGAGTTAGAATTCTAGAGGACAGAAAAGGAGAAAAGAGTGTCCTAATGCCTCAGTGAGCTTGAAAACACAGGGCAGGGAACTGAACCTTCAACAAGTGTATGAAATATGTGACAGGTCTGCAGCAATGATGTATTGGGGAGGGTGTGTTCACCTCAATATTCCAGGATAAATTATTACCTGGACAATTAGGTGTTAGTGGCAGAAAGAACTTATGATCTGTAACATTGCTACAGCTGAAAACATAAGGAGTGAGAGTAAATATACATGTTAATTTATTATAATTTCAAAGCCATACATACATTTGCCCTTTTAAAGTAAAAGATTAGAATACTGTGGTACTGTACTAAATATTAAAAAAAAAGTGTTTTGTAACAGAAATACAAAAAACCCCAGCTGGCAATATTTTTACATAAAGAGATCTGCAGGCTTATCTTAATATCTATTACAGTTTTCACATAAACATTGCAAAATGGATTTATGTCAAGAATGCTCAGCAGGAACATTTCTGTACTGTTGAACAAACTGTTTCTTGTGATCTTTTTCTGACTTTCATTTGCTAATTCTGAACTCATTCCTCAAAATAATAATAATAATGGCCTTGTCAAAGTTTTGTTCCTAAGCAATTGAACATAAAGATACATGCAATTATTCTTTGCCTTCCCAACCATTTCTGCTCTGCAGGGAAGGACACAATGTCGTTGTTAGAAGCTGTAATTATTACACGTTCTGCTTCCCAAGGTGCATCATGGTAACCTAAGATAAGCTTAACTTGCAAAGTATCAGCAAGCAAAAGAGTTAATGTGCAGTAATGTACATCTTATGTGCTCCAAAAATCGAAATAGAAATGTCAAGGGCAGTTGGAGCCAGCATAAGATGATGAAACAATTGTTTCCATCTCTACTGTTTTGTTGACATTCAGTAATGGAGATCCTTGTCTCTTCTCTACTCTCCTGAATAAGATTTGTTGAAAATAGTTGCACTGACAAAAAAGTATTACAAGAAGGGAGTGTCCTCTGATATCTGAAATAGTGGCTTCTCTCAGTAAATCCTGACCATATGTTCCCACATAAAAGCTAATGTTAGGGTTGGAATTGCAGAGATGGAAGTAAATAGGGATTTTTAAAAAACTTTATTTTCTCCTTTTTAATTTTCTCTGTATTTACAACCAGATATAGCTTGGAGAACAGTGTATGATAATAATATGTTTGCTTTGCCTGATGTCGTATGTCTCTTTAGAGCACTTTTTTACTTTGAAACACATTTCAATTTTCGAAAACAAATTTGGGAATTGTCAGAAAATAGAATGCAGCAGTAATGATATCTATGATGATCTCTTATAACCCAGTGTCTGTGATAATTTCTTCTGGAGTGAGAGGAGGACCAAGCACCAACTAAGTGCCATAGTCAATGAAATCTACTGAGTTATTCATCCATTCAACTAAACAACTAATGACTGTTAGTGTTTAGGTGAAAACTATGAAATATGTTTGAACTCTCTTGTAGAGAGGTTTGAGAGCTAACTGAAATTCTTTAAGCTAATAATCCTTGTTTCCTCAACTGTGCATTGCTGGTGGAGGGCTTACTCCTCTCTGAAAGAGCATCCAAGAGATGGGATGAGGAACACTGTGCCACTTCTGTTCCCTATTCCCGCCTTGCACAGGGAGCTCTCTGTTCTTTCTTGCACAGGGAGCTTAGGCAGTTAACCTGACTAGTTGCCCTAATTCTGGATGACTGAAATGATGCAAGATGAATCTCATTCCTGATCAGTTTCTGTCAAAATGATTGCTCACATCCCCAGGGATGGCCAGGGAGCACATGACAAACTAAAACTTTCTTTCCATAGCAAAGGTAGAATGCCAAACATTTTTAACAGAAACATTTCTGAAAAGTTTTTATGAAGTTGCTTCTCTAACACTTGGTGGAAGGGAAGAGAATGCAATTCTTCTGATACTAAGACCAAAGACAGTTTCTGTCTGGAAAGCTTTTGTGTCTGTATATATTGCCATGTACCTAAAATGACAATTTCACAAACCCTCCTATAATTGTTAAATGGCAAAGTAATTTTCTCAGGCTCAGCCAAAAAAAGCAGTTTAAATAGTTGTAAACGGTGAGTTACCCACTCCTTAGGAAAGGTTCTTGGCTGTTGGGCCACTGTTTGAGTGACTGTGATAACACAAGCACTGCACACACTCGAAATCCTAATTGTGTGATGTGTTGGACCACCAAAGATGGTCTGTCATTCCCTTCCTCATCTGGACAGGGATAGAAAATATAGAAAAATACTGGCCTATTCAGCACACATTGCTGTTTATTACCTGCATTTTTTCATGTATAACATATGTATTCTAATAGCATTGATATTTTGCCAGACAGGAAGACATTATACTAAAGTCCTTATGGTACAGGAGTGAGGTTCTATAAGGCTTTGACAGAGCTGAAGAATTCAAGCAATTTAAGGTATAGTTCTGTCTTTTAAATTCTGAACAATTTTGGAACTGAAAGGAGGTCTTGGTATAAATCAATGTCTTCTAATCATCTTCACAGGTCATGATAATCTCATTRGATTATTTGATCCAATATTGAGACTTCCTTGAAATTCTTTAAGCTATAAGCTCATACCAAGGAACATTTTGTCTGGCCCCAGGCAGCTGTACCATGTATAAGGTACCCCTTATCTTGGCATTTAAAAGGAAATTGTCTTCCACAATTCTTCATGTACTCTGGGTTGGCTCTTCAAATATTTCCAGTGACGTGAAGGTGGGTGCAGTGACTTCAGTCAGACCACAGAGAAGGACTACAGATTTTATCCATCCACTCATCCATCAGTCCAAACATCCATCCATCCATCCATCCATCCATCCATCCATCCATCCATCCATCCATCCATCCATCCATCCATTGAATCATAGAATAGTTTGGGTCAGAAGGGATCTAGTCCATCAAGTCCAGCCTCCACTGTAAGCAGGAACATGTTGGACTAGATAATCTATTTATCCATTTACATAATAGTTGAAGACTTTAGTATTAGGCTAAATTAATGTAAATATTTCAGCAGTAAATAATAACATATTTGGAATATCTTCCAGATGCTCATTCCTTGTGTACTTTGTGCAGGTATTTTAATTAGAACAAAAATCATCTGAGTTGCAATTTCAGACAAATTCCAGCTGCTGCTCTTGCTTAAATATAGCTATAAGAACTAATAAATTCTCTCTTTGTTGGACAAGGGTGATTCCTTTAGCAGAGTGGCTAATAATGCAATACTGTTCTGAACTTGATAAGCTTTGTGGCAGATGGTATAATGAGGGCGTTTTTATATGTTGGGAATGCTGATCACTATGTCATGACATAGGCTCCCAACGTGCTAATCAGAAATGTGTCAAGTTTAATGTCTTTTTCTTAATTTAAAAGAAGACCAAGATGGCACTTTCTTTCCTGTGCCTTCAGAAACTTATTGCTCAAAATGCTTCCTTAGTTCTTAAAAATAAATTTGCAGTTTTACCTAACATGCCTCCCAAAAGTCTTGCTTGTTTTTCATGTTCAGTCACCCTCTTGTGGAAGACTCTGACCCTAACTTTCAAAACTGCTTTTATGCTACACTTTGCAAGCCTCATGTTATTAGCAATGCTGCTCGAGAGATGCTTGTATCTAATCTATGTGCTGTTGGGTAGAGGACCAATACTGTGATTATTTTCTGTGTTCCAGGCAGTTACCATTTGGGAGTTCTTGTAAATGAGAGGCTTATTCTCTTGATATTTATTCACATAAATAACTGAGATGTATCAATCTGCTCTGAAACAATTTAAGTGGTCAATAAGCAGGTTTTTCTGTTCAATTTGCAAGTACTGCAGGCAATTTGCTGCTCATCATCTGTCCTGATGGAAGAAATCAGACTTTAATCACATTTTGTGGTAACAGCATTTAAAAGGCTCTCTTTTGTTGAGAATTTTCTTTCATGTAACTTCACACAATGCTATCTCATTTAGTACACTTTAATCATTATAATGGAGGGTAAAAGAGGGATATATGAAGTTTTAATAATTAATACATCTCAGACTTTAAAAATGGGTCCGATTTCTGTGTTCCCACTTGTGAGTAGGCTGAGAATTTTCTTAAAACTAATCCTAACATTTATTCAAGTATCATCATTTTATTCAGTCTTCCAAAATATTTTATTTGGAGTCTTATATTCTATTTAAAGTAGTGAATGATGTCTGATGATATACTCTGGGATTTTAAGACCTGAGGGATGGTAATTCCAGTGTCTCTATATGTAAGTATCTTGATTTATTTTTGCTGCCCTAAGATAGTGTGCCTGGCTTCCAGCTGCTCCTCCATCACAAATCCTTATTTTTGTCAACCAGGAGGATGCCTTGAGAACCCCTTCTTGATTGTGTCTGTGCTGTCTTCAGCTGAGCCGTCTTCAGTCAGATATTTCTCATAGCATATCTCTGCTCTTTTTCTGGTTTTCATGTCTTGTGTTACCCAGGACTGTATCCTTTTTCCATTTTATAGTCCAAGTTCCATCACTATACACCACCAAGTCAAGGGGAGTGTTCAGTGTCTAGAGAAAAGACTGCTGAACACATCTCAGTCTAAACATTGGAAGGAATTTTCTGGCAGAAGAAAGCTATGTTACATTGAGAGTATATTGCTTATGTCTGTGGGAGCATTTTCTTCAGTTCTACATGGAATCAACTTATTCTCTTCCTCAAGAGTCCTCATTAAAAATCTGTCAACCAATTCAATGGCTCCTTCCAATTAAAAAAAAAACAAACAATATTCTTTATGAGTTTTATAACCATTGGAAGTAAAACTTGAGTTTATTTCTTCAATCAAATCCTTCAGTGAAATCTTGGCATCTCCTCATGGTCTTTCATTGACCTTGATGTGTGCTAAATAGTCATATCTAGGTGTCTCTGTCAAGGGTGTTAGGAAATGTAGTAACAATTTATAATCCTTCATGTCATTTAAAGAATTACCTCTTTTAACTAAGTGAACATTTTTTACAATTCTCAGATATTTTCTTTATTCTGGTTCTCTGAAAAAAATTTATTTCTTCCTTTTATTTGATTTACTCACACAGTGCTCTAATGTTACAGTTGACAAAAGAGAAATATGTTCAAAAGGTAATAGAAATAGTTTTCTTTTCAAGGTACCCTTGCACATATTCTCATAATTTGTCTTACTCCCCTGTTCTTTCACATTTCAATTTATAAAGGCTTTAGCAATAACAATGAAAGCTTTTAAAATTTCATTTAGTCCATTCAAATATATGTTTATGGTTAACACCTCTACATTTTTCATCTTTTGTATATTAAATATTTAATAATTTATTTAGTTGTCTACTTTGATATTGATTTTTTTTTCCGACGTATCAAACTGCTCTGTCTATAAACCGCAATTGCCWAAGGCCAACATAGGTTCCTCTTGAGTTGCCCTTCCTAAAGGTTTCTCTTATTCCATGCAATAAAAACTTTTCAAACTTATTTACATAAAACAGATCTTCATTTAACGCTAAAGAACTTTTTTAATGAATGAAGTTGTAGAAATATGAACCTGCAGGCCTTAGGATACCTTTTACTTTTAGGTACTAGAACCTGTAAAATAATTTAAGGTTTTTTTGTTCCTTAAGGCAAACCCTTAACTTTATTAGTGTCTTCCTTCCACTGTGTTTCTTTATCTCTGTTATTCATCTGTGAATATTTTTCAGGTCTTGCAGTGATTATGTATCAGTCAAAAGCACTCAGCTTTTATAGCTTTCTAAATACTATGAAGGTGTTTATATCCAACCCAATGATATGATGTTATAATCTGAGTTCAATTAATTTCTTCATGTGCAGAACTGATCTTTAGAACTATATTATAAAATACAATTGAGGTCAAAGATTTCCTTCTGTTACTCTGTCATTACTGCTAAGCGTCAAGTTGCATTAATTGAAATAAATTACAAGTTGTGAAAATTGTACAACATGTTTTCTGTATCACATAGGCAAATCAAATATCTGTGATGAAAGCTGCTTTAGGTATTTACAAGCAAATTTGTTTTCCACATACTGTATTTCTATAAATCAGCTGTATTCACTGGTCTGCTATGTTATATGAGAGAAGAAACATTCATTCCCTCCTTCTGGGAATCTTTGCTTGATTTATTTCTTGTTTTCTTGTTTCTCWAACTCTGTGATAAAAGTCATACAAAATGACAGTTTTGTCTACAGGTGCTCTTCAGGTGTGGAAAAACAACAACTCTGGTTACAGGTATAGGATTCTGAACAAAAGCAATGGACTAGGAGAARGACAGTTCAGTGAAATCATTGAGTATCCACAGAACTGGGTTGAAAAATGTAAGACTTAAAATTGTATTTTCTATATTAACTATATAAAGTATCTTAAAAGGCTTGTAGAGAGTTTTGTATCACACCCAATTTTTCTGTCTTTCCTGGATGTATTCTTTCAGAGATCCAGAATCAAATGGCTACATAGGAAGTAGAGCTGCTGTAAAATATGCTCACCTTCTTCAATAATTTTCCAGTGGRAGGACAGAAAGTCCAGCACAGTTCCACAGTCCAACTGTGTCTCAGCATGCGGGACAGAGTTAGAGCTGCTTTCAGTCTGTCTGAAGTGCACCAATGCTGACCTGGTACCCAGACAGGACCTGACCTCTGTCGAGCACACGCTGGGAAGACAGAAGTATTTGGTTCTGATTCTATGACTTTTCAGCACTACATTAAAGATTTTTTTTACTTCTTTTTGCTTAAAAAGATTTGACAAAGGGCCTTGGTACAAGTGAAAGGCTTTTTGCATATTTATTACTCACAGTTGTGCAATCTACACAAAATAGCAAACCATATAACCCCTGATTACCTTCTGGATACATGGAGATTCCTAACCACAAACAAATCTGTCACAATCTCCTTTTCTATTTTTTTTTTTCCTCTCTGACGTTAAGATTTTATATTTATTCTCTCCAGGAAGAAAATTAAGAAGTAGGCTCTAACCTAATTTTTTTTTTTTTTCCATAGCATTCCAGAATTAGACAATAAATTAAAGAGAAAATTATTCCTGAAATAGTGTGGAAATAAACTTTGGTTTAGTTTAAGTGCTGACTTAAGACAGTATTTTAAACACCATTCATATAAAAAAGAATTATTTTAGAAGGCATGCCATCAGTCAACATCTGTGTCTTAAGAGAACACAGAGCCCTTTAATGCATTAGAAAAAATTGTCATGCTTGGAGTGAACAAGAAAATTTACTGACACTATTGATGTGTTTCCCCAGATTGGTGAAGATGTTAAAATATGCAGAGAATACAACTGCAAGGATTCTGTCKGGAAACAAATCCTTATCTCTTATGRGAATCTCAACTCATATTTGTTATGAGTAGTAACATCGGTGAAAGCTCCCCTGTCCAGAATTAAAGCAGAGCATAACTCTAAGAACTTCTCATGTCCTGCCCTATGGGCACTCAGAGTTATTTACCTATGAGAATATCCATCACTCATAAAAATGTCCTATAATTCCCGGCTCTCTCCATTTTTCTGATGTTTTTCTAGCCCCACAGTATGGGAATAGGGAACTTGGGGGAATTTTGGGAAGATATGTGAGACTAATAGATTGGGTTCCAACAAATAAATTCTTAAGATTAGAAGAAAAGAACAGAATGACCTGTTTTCTCCTTTGTCATTCTTTATTTTTCTGCTTTATTTAAATGGTTAGGCAATTTTTTCTCACGTATATTATTTCTGTATTAATGATTTACATATTTGATTGGAATAAGAATTAGCTGCAGATGTTTTCTTGCTTGGACTGTAAACAACAATGTGTGAGTACAAATATTTAGCAGATGATGAGAATGAAGGTATGCCAAGCTTTCAGGAGTGGAATTTTCTTATTTGGATGGGTGAAAAGGAACCTAACAGAGAAACACAAAAGGTGTCTCTAAGCACAAGTACAACCAGACCCAAATCTATTGTGTTTGTGCTCTGAGCAAGAAGACAAACTCATCCTGGCYTGAAGCCACAGAGCTCCACAGTGTTGTGTTTGGCTCCTGAGAGGTCAGGTTTATTAGTCCAGTTTATYAGTGTGGCTGCTCCCTCACAGCCACATGGTTTTTGGATGGGAGCTGGAGTAAGGCCAGACAGCTTGCAGGGTGGGCAGAATGAGTTTGGGTTGTCTGCATCTGTCTGTGTAGATGTGCCAGATGCTTCATGAAGGGTGGGTTTTGCATGCTGGAGCAGGAACAGATTGAGGAAAGCATGGGTTGCTTGGTTTTGGTTTGGGTTTCATTCTGTTGTTCTTTTTTTTTTGGTTTCTTTTTCCCCAGTCTACTTTCTTATTTGAGGCACAACACAGAGTTTAAAGGGTTCCTCCCTTAAAAACAAAATGCCAATAAAATATGTGACTGTAAACCCTCTCCTCTTCATAACTCAGTGTCTAACACTTGAGGTATTTTTCCAAATTCTTCCAATAACAGAAAACAGACAATTTTTATTTATGTCACAGATTCTTAATGCTGAAGAATACATTTAACAAGAGCAGCAAAAGGAGCCCCTGGGCTTTTATGCCTTCACAGCCTAAGCATGGAAGTCCTGCCCAGTCTGATTGTCCATTCACCTGGCTGAACCACAGGTCCCTTGTGCCCTTTGTTATGCAAAGTGTCGGCAGATCAGCTTCTTGCCTGGGGCTCCCCACACACAGAACTCCCTCTGCAGCTCWCACTGCAGCTTGCAAACCCAGCTACCTGCTCTAAATGTAATCCTCAGAGGAGAAAAGACGTGGCAAGGTGTCAAACACCATAAGGAAGGGAGCAGTCACGTTTCTCCATTGTATCTAAAGTTAGTGTCTCCTCTAGGAGAGTTGGTTGGTTAGGTAGCACAGGTGATGGGTGGATGGATTGCCCGTGTAGGTTGGTGGGGTCCACCTGGCTGTGAAGAAAAGCAAAGAGCTGCAGGTTCTCTTGTGCCCAGTAACAGCAGGTTAGCTGGCTATGGCCTGGAACGCTCCCTCTGCCTTTCCCTGCTCTCTAACACAGCTCATGTGCATCTGGACACAGCTGCTTACCACGCACCCCATGATGCACCACTTACTGCAATCTCACTTCAWACACACAAAGATGGGAAAGAAAACTCATCTTTTGCTACTAGAGATCAATCATGACAAACAGCAAGAGGCAATCAAATCTGCATTTTGAATAATTCCATTCCATTTACATCTGCTAGAAGAAAAATTACTCTAATCATAGATAACCCATACTGCTCCCAGAGACTGGCACGTCCTTTTGACAGTAGCAAAGGAGAGGACACATACTTCTATAACAGCTGCATAACTCCATGTCACCATGTACACAGGAGCATGAAAACTCAGTGGGGTATCTTGRTTGCCTTCAATAGTAATGCCTAAAACAAAATCTTGTTCAGATTTTTTTTCTAGGGAACCTTTCCTTTATTGCCAAAGGGGAGAAAAAAAAGAAGAGGAAAAAAAGAAAAGTGCTGAAATGTATTCTTTTTATATTGTGAGCAACTGAGACATTTGCTCTTTTTTTAAGTCAGATGAATAAAGTCATTAATAATGAATGACTGTTTACAGGAGGGTATAAGGAAAATAACACACAAAACTAGTGCTTAAAGATTGTGTTTGAATTTAATGAATTTTATTAAAATGCTATAAAATTAAAAAAACTGGCCTGACTGAAATCAGAACAGAAAAAGTGAACGGCATTCTTTATTGTTGGCAGTAGTCATTAAGCCTCAGCACAAGTTAAATGTTTATTTCTAAAAGCAGATAAGTTACAGTTGCAACCAGGAAAGAGCTTTAGCTAACCTAAAGTCCATGTTACGATACCTCATTTCAATGACATCCTGTTCTGATATGAAAAAAGACAAAYAAATAAGACAAATGCTGTAATTATGATGCAAACAAAAAATATATATTTTTTTTGCCTTATTGGCTTTGAGCAGACAACTATTTCTTGGCAAGCCCCTAAAAGCTCCATGCTGATAGCATAGGCCCATAATCAGGGATGCAGAAAAAGATATATGAATTTATATTCTTCATCTGTAACCTTCTGGAGAGTGCTTTCTCTCAAGAATTGAGAAAGCWTTTCTAACATTTAATAACATAGAAGAAGAGCACTCAGCTCATCTGAATGGAACTGAATTCTCAAGAATGTTCAGATCCTGATACCGTACATTAATTTTGAGAAGGSAAATTTCTGTCGAAACTGTGTTCCTCAGCCAAAAGGAGTCAAGATTTGTAGTTTTATACTAATGGCTAAGGATTGGGTCTCATCACCTGGGACTAGTGAGGTTTRTGCTGGTTCTACCACCATTTTCCCCCTTTCTCCAAGCCTGGTAAATGCCACGTTAGTAAGAGAGAATATAAAGGGTGCTTAATTTTCACARTCCTAAGTGCTCAGATTCACAAAGCCTTTTATACTTGGTGTCTACACTTGATACAACATAGCTTTTAAAAATGTGAACCTAAAATACTATTTCTTAGTACAGAAAGATATTTCTTATTTGACTACTGACAGCCCAACTTATTATCTTATGAAAAGTACTAAATAACTAACGTCAGCATTTCAATGTAGTAGCCAGATATTTTCACTTATAATATTAGTTTCAGATTGTATTAACTCATTTCTTTATTGAACAAAATGTAACATGTGTGTATATTACACATACTGAATGTAATGACTAATTTTTAAATTCACAAAATAATAAAAAAGCATAAACCATTATGATTTTTCACAGTTCAAAAGGCCTACATGGCTTTATGTTTCTAGTTTAGGAAAATCTGAAGAGATTTTTTCCAGTTAAAAAGTAATGTGAACTATAAGCATGAGTGGTAGAGAAATACTCCATTTTAGCTAGTTCTCTTTTACATGCAGGGCATGGATTTGCTTTTAATCAGTTTTGTAAACTGRTGATATTGCAATAGACAAACAGTTCTAATATTAAGCTACTCCAATACATACAAACAGCAAAAAAATGGAGTGAAAGTTAATTCTTTCGTATTGAAAAGCAGAGAATTAAAATGTCCTTAATACTTTTTKTCAGTGACAACATTTTCCACAATGAAATTTTCTAGTTTAAAGCACCTAAGGATTGTAATTTCCTGGAAAACCTAATAATTTTGGGAATGTTTTAACTGGAAACCACAACCTTCACAGTTTTCCTTCTTTTTGGTGGGTTTTTTTTTGGGTTTTTTGTGTTTTTTTTGTTTTTTTTTTGTGGTACAGTTCAGTTCATCCATTTATCTGTGAATAGCCAGGTGGGACAGATATGTCAGTCTCAGGCCATTTCTAATAGAAAATGGTTGAATATTCACTTGGTTAGATGATGTAGGTATATTATTTTGATAGAAGAGCAGTTATTTAATGTCATGGGTGATGAATGGCACAAGAAGAGTTAGAAGGGAAATAATGGTGATAATTTGTCAAAGGCGCTAAGAGATAGAGTGGTAGGGCAGGTGAGGTAGAATGATACACTATGTAGTTAGAATAATATGATATAGTGCTGCGGGGTTGGAGAATAACTTAGTAGGACAGGAAAAGAAATGAAAAAAGAAATGGAAAGCYTTTCCTTTGTACTAAAGGACTGAGAAATATTTAGGAAAATATGAGTGCTTGGAACACTTCTGCTATAGTACAAATAAACCTAAGATTAAGTGTAATCTGAATTATGCAAATAGAAGGGAAAATAAGATATACCAATTAGAAAGATACATTTGAGAAAAGCAGAAAAAAGGATACTCTTATTGTCAAGGAAGGGAAAATATACAATACGAAATCATTTTATGTCTCATTCTTCTGGATTAAATTTTTCTGAGTTACTCTATTTACATGTCTCACTACAGTAAGAGGGTAGACAAAATAAAAATAGATAAGAACAGAAAGGTGTGTTTCTGGAAGGTTTTGAGCTATTAGAACTTATTTCTAGCTTTTAAAAACATCTTTAAAGGCATTTATTACTAATCAGGACATCAGAGGTTTTTAAAATATAAGAGGTATTTTGAAAATAGATTTTTGTAATAGAAAGAAAAGAGTAAATACACCTGAAAACTCGGGTTATATGATTCTTTCAATACAACCTGCAGAAATTGAAAATAATAAAATGCAAAGGGATGAGTCACACATAAAACAGTAGTTATATAGCAACAAGAGAGGAAAAGAAAAGACAAGTAGGAATTTTGAGCAGCTGGGAAGGTTACTAAAAGTCTCATCATTGTTACAGGAAACATCTCTGTGAATTTAAAATACACAAGATATAAAAGGAATGATGAAGACTTCTGTCACTGACTGTTATGAATAACCACTTATGAGCAAATGAGAGAAAGTGTTTTTGAAAGGCTGAGTTGTCCTTTGAACGGACAGTTCAGTTCATTCAGTTTATTCAACTTTTCATCAAAGAAAATAATGTCAAGAGTAAATCGAACCCAGAATATTTCAGTTTCCCCTAGACAGTGCAWCTTTCTTCCCTAGACCAGCTATGTGGACTGTTACAGGAAGAAGGTACAGTGAAGTCTCTGCAGTCTCAGAATTTTCTCATCTTTTATGTGATTATGTCCTTTATTGMTACGGAAGATCTCTCCATGCTTTCTCAGACACATAGATTGCTCACAGAGTTCTCAAACACAATACCCAGTTTAAGTGGCTGGTTTCCCTCTGCCCTGGTAGTTCTTGCACTGGGATAAAGCCAGGATTTTTCCACTGTGGAAAGTACAGTTTCACCACCACAAAATCGAAGAAGAATCAGGTTTCTCTTTCCTTGCTTCCACATCCATTTTCCACTGTTTTACTTTCTTTCTTGACTGAGATCATGCTGATAACTAGAATTCTTTCTTTTTGGAGTGAGGGGCAGGAGAAAAATGAATTCAAGGTGTTAATGATGATGACATAAGTTACACCAATATTCTTCTCTCTTGTCTAGAAGGATGAACCTGGAGGTGTATGTGATAATGATTCTTAAATCCATTTCTGCATACCAATCTACTATTTAAGCATTCTTCCTTAGATACAAAATGTCAACAGGTGTAATCAAGTGCAGGGAGTCATGTTGAGAGGGAGCCTTGCTGTGACAGAGCAGAGGCTTCCTACTGAAGAACCAGCACATGCAAAGCTTTGCAAACAGCAGAATTTACTTGGCACCTATGCCCTACCAAAGCTGACATACCACCTTGTGTGCGGGCACAGTGCCATCCTGACAGATGGGGACAACTGCAAGCAGCCAAGAGACCATGTCTGAGCATCAAATATGTTTGCGGAGGGCAGGATTCCCAGCTAGAAATGTCAAAACAGCTGTTTGTCCTGAGTTTTGTGTGCCTACAGGTTAGATGGTTTTAGCTTTACTAATTCATYACTGAGCTTGATTAATTTTGTAACAGTTTCTGCTATAGCTGCYGGTTGTCATGATTTCAGACTAGTATTGTGTGCAAAGCAAAATTAATCCCTTCAAAAGTAATCCCTTCTGCTCATGGAAAGACTGAACATAGTGTCACGAAGGGATAGAAGAGTTTTCCTAAGGAAGAACTTCATTCCATGCCTTCTGCAGTTTCCAGTGTTATTTTACTAAGTGCAATCTTATAATATTCGGTATTCATTCATCTCAAATCCAACACCTTTAAGCTTTCATACTCAAGCCATTAAGAACTGCGAGAGTTATTTAAATCAGTTTGTTCACAAGATAACATGTCAAAGAGTAATCAGGGCTGAAAAATGTGAAGAATGGCAGATCTCTAAAATTATACTGTCTCAACTTTTCTTTAAGTGTAACATCACCTAAAATTTCCATTTTCATAAGAAGAAAATATATTCTTTCCCACAAGGCAGTAGAGCTTCAATAAATTATTACTTTTAAATAAATCTACTTTTATCGCTTCTTAACCTTCATTTTCAGAAGGGATTTCAGGCATGAATCTACAGACTACTACTAACACAATTTCTGTAATTCTTTTTGTAACACCTCAATGTCTATGACTCCAGTGAATAGCTTCATAATGACAATRAAGAGATTCTTTTTTTGTTTAAGGCTGAAAAGATTGCCTTTCCATAGGCATTATTGTAATTGCTGCCTTTTCTGACATTTAGAGCTTCAAGTGCAGTGCACACTTTTCAAGAATTTTAAAATACTATTTCTATTGTCCAAAATCTGCAGTCCTTAAGTATTTACCAATACCAGACAAACAAATGAATTTCATTATTATTTAAATTTAAAAAAAAAAAAAATAAAATAAAAAGTTTTGCTTCAAAGACTTGTTTCACTATAAAACCATGTAGAAATATTGACCTCAGATAAAAAGGTTTAATTTTAAAACTCAGACGACTTACCGCATTGTAATTTATGGAACAAGGTTGAGACTTTCAAACCCCAGCTTCTAGAAATGTGTACTCCAGCAAATGACCTGCCTTCATATTCTGTGCCAGGTGACATTTKTTCCCTTTGTAAAATCTTTCATCAGGACTATGCTGACCTTGGGCAGCAATACAGAACCGTGTTTCTTAATGGAGATACAAACGGTGCTGACAACTCAGTGTACTGCCTGCATCAGTGCTGCCAAGGGGACAATGTTTAGATCAGRGAATGAATGCATGGGGAGCATTACCTTTTCTGAATGAAGAATGTTAGAGATGACAAACAGTAAAAGATTATGAAATTCAGATCTGTGTGGCTTAATCTGCTGCAAGTACACCTCTGTGGCAATGTAAGACACAGGAGACCCAGGCACCAGGCTGTTTGAAACTAAGGTTGAGTAAGCAACCTCACATTCTTATTCAGAAATGAAAAGCTTAGTGGGGGGAAAAAATATCAGGTTCATTCAAATCATAAAACCTGTGTGGGGATTAGAAATTGCTTTGTTTTCTCCATCTTCTCACTTCAATGGAAAGCTTTGACTTCTGTCAATGCACTCTGCCAACAATATTCACAGCCACTGACACATATGCTGAAGGTATGGTTGATTTCTTAGTTTGATAATTGTGGCACATTTTTTAACTGGCATTTTGGCAATTATTTTATATTTTAAAAGGATACCCTGCTTTCAGCTTGGCTGGAGCTTCTTCCCATACCCTCCTTGTCATCTTCCCTCCCCCTGCTGACAGCAGGACTTCTGTCTGCCATACACTACAGAGCTCTGCAGCTTTCTACTGCAACTATAGCAGTGTGTGATAGAGAGTTATATCAGTATAAAAACATTGAGACTGAAGAACTGGGCCTGCCTGTTGCTCCCAGGAGTAACTCTGCAGTTCAACCTCTGGTTACCATTTCACCAGCACTTCCAGACAGAACCAGAGTCTCAGGGAAAAGGACATTTCTCACTCTGGAATTCAATGCACAAGCCAAAGGAGGGTGGACAAAAGTAATTATAGCTATTATTTGGGACAAAATATCTGTAGACACAATTATACCAATAAGGCTAGGAAAGATCTGAGTTTTGCTTGCCTGTTTTAACCAGAATGTRTAGAATGGTTAAAACAAAAAATCATCAGTGACCAAAAAGGAAAAAAAGAGCCAGTCATTCAAGTTTATTACATGAAGAAAATGTTTATAGGAAGGAATTTGTGGAATAATCTTTCGTTTTCTTTTGAGACCAAAAAGTCAGGGTACTGCTCAAAAAACCAAAGTGTGTCAAATCATAAACTCAGCCAATTACATACGAAGCCACAGACAATGTGGCAAAATACACAGCCAAAATAATTTGTCAGAAGACACAAAAAGAAGAGTGAGCTACACCACCTTGCAAGGCTTTGTCGGAGCTGGTAGAGATCACAGCAGAGACAAATCAGGTCCACAAGCACTGTTAGAGCAACTCATCACAGCATCCAGGCAGAGACCTGCAAAAGAACTGACTGAAATATCAACTAAAAATATATATAGGACACAAACTGATTTGAAGAAGAATCCAGACAGAACTTACTCAAACATTTCTATTAGCATTCAGGGAGTTACTGACAATACAGCATAAATAGGCAAAGCTAATAGCTCACTCCAGTAATGTTTTCTCCTTTGCAGGAAATTGATATGTAGAGTAACAAGATGTATTGAATTGAAAATTGAATAAAATATTTCCTCATCCTGTTACACACAACATTATCCAGTTTTGTCAAGCCCTTGATCACTTCARGAGAATGAAGAGATGTAACAGTAGAAAAGAACACAGCAGAGGAAAAAAAATAAAAAAAAAAAATATTTCCTGTGGTTGGAGCTCTTTGTTGCTGCATAAATAAGGCTTTTGTCATTCCAAGAAAAGTGACCCAGGACCTGCTCYGACCTGGACTTACCTTGTCAAGAGCTGGGCTGGGCCGGTTTCAGCTCCTGCCTTGGGACCACTTGCCTGTTGTCTTCCCTGCCTAAGCCAGATCCGTTCCAGTATCTGTAAGAAGGATCTGACAAAGCCAGGGGTGTCTGCCCAGCAAACAGGAGCTGCTGGGAGCTGAGCCTGGGCTGGGCAGTGCTCACACTCACCTGGGAGCAGCCAAAAGGCAGCCTGGGGTAAGGAAATAAATGACAATCAAAGCTGGGACAAAAGAGGAAGATACCTCCACCATTAATGTCACCCTTCTCCTATCAGAGACCTCGAGACAGTGAGAGCTCATTAAAACACACCAYTGCCTGCAATTTTTCTTGACAACACTGGAAGTCTCAATGGTAAGACCTGAAAGGACACTGAAGGGGCAAGTACAGGACTAGAGGAAAAGGTAAGTACTATGAAATTTTGGGGTGTCGGAATGGGGTTTTTCTTGATCTAACAATCTACACTGGTAAGACTTCYCTCTGTTAGAGAATTTGGACTATTAGACTGTTAAAACATTGAATGATTAATATATATAAATCCTTAGTTTCACAGTTACAGCAAATTATTCCTTGCCCAACACCTGGACTTGGAGTATAACAAGAGTGCACAGCATAGAGATGAAAGATACARAATTCCTTAAAGCTTATGGCCATTAATAAGTTCTTCTCACTCTAAGATGAAAGAGAAACAGGATCAGCTCATTGTCAGTAGCAAGTTATAGAATGACTAAAAGAAATAACTATGTGCAATCTTTTTGGTCACCGTAAAGAAAAATTGAGGATATCTTTGTTTATTAATTGACTAACCAAAAAAAAAAAGAAAAATATTTGACTTTACAAAGAAATAGTTTTCCACTGCTAGAGTGGAAGAAATTCTTGTAGTGACAGCCAATAGCAAACACTTTTATGTGGTGCATGGATGACTTTTTTTAATAACAGATAATATAGTAACAAGACTCAAGAAAATTGYGAAGTACAGTAACAACAGGCTGTTCAAAACTCCCAAAGAGAAGTTTATGTATAATAGGTACTAACAAGACATAGCTACTAGTGTATTACTATATACATCAAACRGAGAATAAAGTTCTAGCCCTAGCTTGTTGGAGTTTTTAATATTTATGTAAATAGACAACATTATCAGAAAAATGGCCATGCAGTATTTATTGCCACTGACATAAAATAATGTCACTGCTTGACAAACAAATGCCTGGAAGTTTAAATAAAAGCATGAGATATTGTGGTTATGGTACAACATATCATGGCATACACAAATAGCACAACCATAGTGGAACAAAATTCAGAGATAAGAGTGGGTAGATGTCATGAAAATGACAGAATTGTGAGCCAAGACCAGAAGATTTACTGGTTTGGGTCAAGTGCATATTGGTTTGTTTTTTTTTTATGTGATAGACAACATAAATAATGTCTCTTCTTTCATTAATGCCATTTGTTGATTGTTAGTCTCTCTACTTTGGATATGGAAAAAAAATGTATAGGAAAATTGCCTTTAAGAATCTCCAGAGAGAACTGCCTGGATTGCTCTTTCCAAATCCCTGCCATATGAGAAGTCACTAGCGGCCGGAAAGCATAGCTGTGACTGACTCACTGATCCTGATTCTTTTAGATTTAACTTGATGCACTGGATCATCCAAGTATGCCTCCTGTTATCAACCAAGTTAATTTTTGTAACAGCTCTTAGAGAAGCAATCTTGGGAAGCTACAGAGGGCTCAGTTCCTTGTTTTGCATTCCTTATCCCCTGCCTCTTGGGGCAATGTCCAGTGGGGAAGAAAAGATTTTCTACCAGGTACAACTCTGAGACCAATATTTATAAACCAAAAAAAAGTAAAGAAAGAAAGTCTGTGAGAATGATTTGATGATTAATTAAAAGAAACTTACTTGTGAAGAGGAAAACAAAGGAGAATAAAGACTTGGTCCCCAGCCTTCCTGCAAGTTTTACCCAGTTTATAGTTTATGAACATGCATCCTCATTCTCTCCTTGGTTTGTTTACACTTTATGCAGGTCAGGGGAGAATGAACATATGCTCAGGCTCTGTAGTCAGCTCCTCAGATGAGTTAGGTGGAATAATATCTCGTTCCTGACCAGAAAGGCTGAAAAATCTCACTTGTGAGCTAAATATGAAACAGAATATTTTTGTAGCCTCCCTGACTTTCTCTTAAATATTGGTCTGGTTATCCCATCAAACTGATGGGCCAAAATTTTGTAAGCAAAATGTGTTTTCTTAAATAAAAAGTCTCAGTGAAATAAATAGATATTTTACTTCTCATAGAAGATCTTATATTTGTTGACCACACTTTTCATTTTTCATTAATTTATCCAAAATATTTTAATTAGAATGGTCCAAAATGGAAATACAGAATACTTCTTATATAGGATCTAAAATACATTATTTTTGCTAGCACCAAATTATCTCTTTTTCTTTCCAAGAAAATAAGGCAAAGCCAAACAGATTCTGTGAAAGAGCAGAAGTTTTAATTAGACAGACTTCTATATGTGTACACTTCTAGAGCTGAGAAATATCAAAACATTTGCAACTCCTTTTTTAGAACAGGCTTTTCAATAAAGTTCATATTCTTATATAAAGAAGAGAAAGGAAACAACAAGCAGCATTTAAAACACAAAGCACAAATTGTCATTGATGAACAGTAAGACTCAGAGAACTTCCAATCAGCTGTAAAGACAAGGAGAAGAAAAAATACCCCAGCATCAAAGGGCATCCAAATCCAATTTCCCCATCTCAAGCAGACAGTTGGTCTTGCTCAGGTGTAGCTCAGAAAACCTGGGATTCAGTCACCAACCTTGAGAGGGTGCCCTTATTGACAAGGCARCAATTAGTGAACTCCTTTCCCAGTCTATTAATTAAGGATCATAACATTTGCTTTCTCCCCCCTTTACCTTTACAAGGACCTGGAACATGAGCTGACTTAGATGGGGCTGTGAGAGCCTTGTGTCTCTCTCAGGAGATACAGAATATCCCTCCAGATTTTCTTATCACATGTCCCAGCATTACATTTGAGGAGCCTCCAGTCTCAACAGAGCATGGATTTGCTACAAAAATACAAAGATTAAATGCTCTATTTGCTGCTTCAGTAGTTTACAGCTTTCGCAGACAGCAAACAAAATGACAGTGCTCATGCTAAGCATTAGAAGTTCTAGAAGTTACTCTAAAAGTTTCTACAAATGACCAAGGACTTTCTTTTTTTTCAACAATTAAAGAAAACTTCTGGCCAATTCTACCCACTTGGCTGAATAATAGCAGGCACAAACATATCCTCAAATTGTGCCAGATAATACTCCCTCTTCACTGCGAATCACTCTGGATCTCAGTAATGACTGTCTGAGGTCTAGCAGAAACAGCTAGGTTTACCTCCTTTGCTTGGGATGATTTCAATTGTGATGAGTACAAATGCATCATCACTTAGAGAAGGAAGGAAATTTAAAAGCTGTTGTAGGTATTTTAAGAGGAAAAATCTTTTTTCATGGATCTCCTATGTTTTATAGACAGTGATTTGCTTAGAAATAGTCCTTGCAGTGAAATTTTACAGCCACAGTTTAGGCAGTGCTTCTGGGGATAAATGGTTAAGAGCTATTTTTTCCATAAATTAGTGAGAGAAAACCCATAAAATTTGTCA
Organism: Malurus melanocephalus; assembly: GCF_030028575.1. Classification (NCBI taxonomy): domain Eukaryota; kingdom Metazoa; phylum Chordata; class Aves; order Passeriformes; family Maluridae; genus Malurus; species Malurus melanocephalus. The sequence continues at coordinate 2,028,229 of NW_026623350.1, forward strand.
TCAGGCTTCAAAAGTGTGCTATTTTCAAACAGTACAAATTGTGACTGGCTCAGCACCATATGATATTTAATTCTCTCTAATGTATGCATGTGCACAAATTGCATTTAGGTAACTGGGATGCTGTCAGTCTGAAGACAATTCTACATAAACTCTAACAGGTAGAAAGCAAAGGTCTCTGACAGTATCTGAATAATTTCAAAAGATGGATTTTTTATTCAAGCACAATTCAAGCAAACACGAAGAAATGTTAGGASCTGGTTCTCTTGGCTAGATCTGAGATTTTTATTTCTGAACCATGGCTCAATGTAAAAAAGAGATGCTCAGAATAAATATRTGTTTATATATAAACCATTTCCCTGGATTTTAGTGAGATACAACCTTCATGGAAACCTGATGAGTTGCTTCCACTAAAAACAATGTCTATATTGTCCCTTAACACAGTAACATGACTATTTTAGAAAAAAAAACTGTGTGGTATTTTTCTGCTTTAGGTAAATATTTGTGATGTATTTCTTCATCTTTGTTCTCTGAAAGTTTTGGGAAGTAAAATAGCCAGATCTCAAGCTGGGCTATGTATGCTGCATCATTGCCTTCTTTASAACAAAACCCTCATGTACCACCTGAGGGTTGACTTGACACCATTTAAGTACAGATATATGAACCATTTAAGTGTGAATGTAGGAACTGACTTCATGATTTATTTTTACTTTAAAAACTTGGTTTTGTTTATTTTATTCCTTAATAATGATTTGAGACCAGCCAGTTAAAAGTGCTCCCTGAATAATGTTTTAGAATTGACAGTTTTCTTTCAGGCTTATTTATATTAGCCTACATATCCAGAAATCATTAGGGTGATAAAATTACTTTGCTGACTTGAGAGGGAGGATTGCAAATGATATGGAGCAATCTCAGTTGACTTGTGATTGCCTCTGTCACCCTCAATCATTCAATAACAAAATAAATGTCAGGAAAAGAATCAGAATTTTGTCAGAATAAAGAAAAATTTGGACATGAATATTTGATGTGTAGCACAGTGATATAATGGAGAGGACAGAAATGCAGGGGAAAAATCTTGCCAGATTATTGATAAACAGATGCACTGCTTTGTATTTGGGACATCTAGGAAGGAAGGRAAATTTGAAATGCAGTAATGGCACTTGTATTAGAAGCTGCGTGCTAGTGACAAATAGTAAAAATAATAATAATGTGCTCTGCTCTACCACTTAGCCAAGAGCASTCTCACTCCTTTAAAGCTCTGAAAGGRATATGGTCTAGAARCAGAAGGGAATTCTAACCAACCATTGAGTGGTCTGCAGGGATTAGCAGTTCACCTTGAACCTTTCATTTACATAGTTTTATAAACACGATTTGGAGAATTTAGACCTTGGTTTCTTTAGAGCTGTGAACATGTAGGTGATTTAGTGATTTAGAAAAACTAATTCAATTGAAATGTTGTTTTTTATATATGTGTCATAGATATTTATGTATTAGATATATGCATATGTATACATGTATTAYACACATATATATTAACACATTTATATACACACATATATATATYAATAAATATTCAGGCRGAAGTTAGTTACATTGTTGAATATCAGTATCCGAGTTCTGTGTATAAWATCAAAGACAATAAAGCCCTGAGCTAAGACAGTTAAGCTGGTTTCTCTGAAGTGATGAGAGACAGTCCATGAATATATTGCATCTGAATTTACAAGTAAGAATTGGATCATAAAYATGTAGGCAAAAAATTCTTCACTTTTTAGCAATAGATAAAATTAAAGGTCAGAGWATGAATGATAGACTAAATATAGGTTGCAAAGAAACTTGCCAATAACTTTATTATGTTGCTGATACATGTCTGTAGTGAAAATGTTTGAAAACACTGTTATTCCAGATGCTTCTCTGTGGGCTGTGAGGAAGAATTGCAGAGCTCCTGTTCTCTTTCAAGGCAAAGTCACTTCTGCTAGCTCAAACCATCTGAAATAACAGCGTCAGATGTGGCAGAATTAGCACTAAAACTAATCAGGGATACACAGATATCTTTCATAAGACCTGCTGTGGGCAGTCTTGTCCAGCAGAAAGCTAATAGCAAGTAGCCAGGGAGGAAGATTTGAAAGGTRGGAGACTCACCACAATGGTTTGCAAAATGGATATACTTATAAATCTTCACAGACAAAAAMCATAGCTATGTGCATTTGGGGATTAAGATAAATAATGAATGTGATATTTTATCTTTCTCAGAAATTCTTAGAAGTTTAAGTTAGAAATGCTTATGATTGATTAATCGGAAAACAGTGTAATATAACCTAAACAGACATTATTATGATATTGAGGTGCATTGAAATCTAAAACATAAGTGTATGCAAGAATTTATTTTTGTTGGATTTATTTTTTCRTGTGAATACATTGCACATTTCATAATATTTGCTATGGATAAAATCCATAGCAAATTTGATCTGGAATCATGTGATGTCTTGAAACTTCAGCATTTACTAAAAATAAGTAAATTCCATATAATTATGAAGAACATCCAAGATCAAAAAAATCGGCCAAGGTCACRGTAAGAAATAAACTTATTTTATTGTGATAGGCAGACAAAAATATATTCTGAAGTCAGCTAACAAAACAAATCAAACTCCTTTCACAACCTTCTTGCAGAGGGTGAAGTAAGGATTCTGTTCTGATGTACACAACACATGGAGATATAAAGGAGCACTCAGGACAAAATTATTCTGCAGAAGTTAAAGATATTATTTTAATTTATGAACATTTTATGGTGAAGGTTTTCATCTGGAATCCCTTCACATTTTTGGGGATGGAGTGATTTAGGGTGAGGCTATCCCTGAAATTGAACTAATATGGTTATACACAGAGACAAAACAAATGTTAGTCACTCACCAGAACAAAGTGGTATTCACCTAAGAGTTCAAATTAACTTAATGATGAAATACATCAACTACTAAATCTAGAAGGTGGCCTCTCACTTAAAGCTCAATACAAGAATGCTAGCTGACAACATTTTTCATTAACAATCTTAGATTTAAAAAAAAWAAATTAAAAATCCTTTCATATGAATCAAATCAGTAAAGAGCAAAGGAAAGGATAAATTTCATTTATTTCTGCCCCCAAAGTTAATAATCAGAGAGACAAAAATTATTAAATACATATAGYCTGTCTGGATTTCCAAAGTCTTCACAATTATCTTTATTGCAAACTCTTAAAGAAAACAATGACCCATTGCATTAGTGCAGGGGGATTCTTTCATGGCCAAAGGTAATGAATAAATGACTGAGAGAACAGAAATGAAAACAGAAGTGAAATGTTAATTCCTGTGGCATGGGGAGACCAGCAGTTGAGTTCTGTGCTCTTCAACATTTTCATAAATAGCACAGTAATGACACTGAAGAAGTACCTGTGCTTCTGATGATGCAAAGTAATTCAAGATACTAATGATGATGGCAGATTGTGAAAGATGTACTGAGTAAGTGGATATTCTTACAGCAGTTAAAACACAGTGCAGGTAGGTGTAAATTGATACACACAGGGGGAAGCAGTACTGGATTCATGTACAAAATGAGAGGCTCTCAGCTGACCAATGTCACTCAGAAGCAATTTTGGGTTACTGTAAGCCACTCTGTGAAAGCTATCAAGCTAAGTGCTGGATAACATTACATACTTTAATAAATAAGTAAATAAATAATATAYGSAATGTTCTTGCTATCCCAAATATTCTGTTAGGAAAGAAGGTAGTTCCTTCTCCAGCAGGTAAAACTGAAGTCCTCCTTCCAAAGGATTTTGTGAATGTAAATGATTTCTCTGAGTGAAAAGGTTGACCAGAGTTTCTTACAAGTGATATTCTCAGGAAGACTCTCTGCAAGAGTCTCAGGAACACTTCAAAGCTGAGAGCGAAAGTGTATTAGGGACCATCACTGTATTTGTTTGTTTTCCTCTTACTCGTTCTCAGCGTCCTCTTCCTGGAGACTTATTTATCTCACTGGATCTTTGGTGCAACTCCGAGTGCAATATTCATAATTTACCTTCATTTTATCATCCATTAAGAAAAAAATAGAATAGAAACACTGTAAAACAAAATCATGTGGCATTCTATCACACATGTAGAGAAAAAACTCCTCAGGTTTTCTCTACCAATGACTACCTATACTTTGAAGACCTGCTTCACCTGTTTTAGGTGTAGCATATAAAATAAATAATTTTGGAGGTCTCTGACACATTAACTTTTGTTAAAAAACTATGCAGCCACCAATTTGAGAACTTAAGGGATGAATAGGATTTTTTTTGTAAGAGGCTCGCATGGTAGAGGACAATATCTTTTCTCTTAAAAACATTCTTGAAAGAAAATTCAAATGAGAAATAAAAGCATGCTCAGCAGGCTAAAAAAAGTCTTGAGTAAATGGCCTTTTGTTTTAAATGAAGTCTTGTTTTAAATGWCCATAGATCATCTTTAAAGAAAGTGTGTCTTAAAGAAATCCCCCCACAAAACAGCCCTTCCAGTAAAAATCACATTACATCAAAAAAACACAGATTTATAGGAAGTAAACAGTAAGATTCCCATAGGTCACTGTGYAGAAGAATAAGCAAAGCCTGAAATAGTTCATACTTTTCTCTKATATTTCAAAATATATAGTAAGCATTTTATTTTCTAAAATGCATTGGAGACCAAAGGCTGATGTCAGAAAGAAATATCAGATGATATAGATCAATATCAAAGCAACAACAGAGGTACTKCTTTTGTTAAGTGATTTTCTCTTGACATCTCTCCTTTTTTTTGTGACTGGTGCAAAAGAGAAAAATAAATGGAATACAATAAATCCTAAATACCATCCTCAAAAACAGAGTCACAGGCTGCTTAATTTTCCAGATTTCAGATGGTCTCTTAGCTTGCCTCTTGGCTTTCCTTTTAGATTATTTTAAAAGTACATAAATATGAGCAAAAATAACTAAACCTACATAGTGTGTTCACAGATGTTTGTAAAATAGCTTTCCATTGACAAAATATGGTCTATAACAATGTGCTGTACTTATCAAAGTCACAAAGCTTCACCTGCTCTAGAGTTTGTCACCAAAGACATATGCAGAGGTCTTTAAAATATTATCCTGATAATGAGCAAGAGTATGMTAATTACATCCCACAGAAATTGTCACAAACTTCATATTCACCAAAGGCAATTTTAGACACAGGCCTCCTAGGTTTGAATTTAAGGCACAACTCAGAATTATGTAAGTCACACCTCTTCCAATTCTGTTTAAAATTAATTACATCTAATTACCAAAGGGATCTTGGACTCAGTGTGTCTGATGTAGCTATTGTGCTTTGAGTTTAATAGAATGAGCTCTACTTTAAATCTTATATCCTTGGTCACAATCTGGCTTCCTGATATATAAAGAGGACAGCACAACATGTTGTCAAAAGCAACCGTAGCCCACACAAAGCAAAGATTTGTTGTTTCATTTGAAAACTGTCAGTATATGAAAGTCAAGAAATAAATGAGGAGTACCTAGAAAATATTCTTATCTTTATCTCAGAGAAATGTTGAGGATTGAAACAAAAGAAAAAATATTTCCAAATCCATTTGAATGTCTTTGGGGAAAATAGATACGAAAAGAACCTACAAGCATCTTTCTTATTGCACACAGCGGGCAAGAAAGTCCTGAAAGTATTAACTCATTTTATTAGAAACCACCTGAAAATATTCCACTTAGAATGAAATCCTAATACTTAGGAACTGCTGTAGTCCAAGAAAAGTGTTGGGTTTGATCAAAATCGAGTCCTYTTCTTATTTATACCTAGGAAAAGAGCAGATAAGACATATAAAAATCCGAAGGGGGAAAATAAGTGGCAGCTTTAGAAATACCAAGAATAGCATTTTTCTGTTTAGTGCTCCTGTTGAAAACAGCCAAACTAGAAAATAGTGAAGGAACTTCAATTAGAATTCACACACACAAAAAAAAAGTGTTATAAAAACATCACTAAGTCAAACACATGGGTTAACAGTTTCATCAAAATTAGGAAGAGAAAATGGCAGATAAGAAAATCTGTATTAACAAGCATTCACAAGAGAATATCAGGTTTATCTTGAGACAGCATCATCCTATCCTCACAACTGTCGATACATACCACCAACAAGTTGATAAAAACATTTTCCCTGAGAACAAGGACAGGTCCTGACAAGCCAGATTACAGAATCAATCAGTAGAATTTAGCAATTTCAAACCCTATACAGTAGCTGCAAGATGACACATTCACCTCTTGCAATAAACTACTAATATAGGGGGTGTTTTAATAAAAGAGCAAAGAAACACTTGCAGATATTTTGAACAACAACAGGAATGAGGTGATAATGGCTGTATCAGCTCCAGAAGAACAGAGACACAGAGGAAAAGGATGAGAAGGAAACAAGAATGATGAGCTCAGTTCATTCAGAAAAAATGTMACTCATGACAAAAGCATTCAAACACATAGGACACACATGTTCATGAAGCCATTTAAAGAATAAATTCAAGCTCTGGCTGACATGAAAATCATCACAGAGATGAGAAATCCTGGAGATTTTGTTGTACAGTACTGCACAAAAAAWTAGTTTTAACTGCTCATCTAAAATAATTGTCTTGTGATAGTACAGCTTTGCAACAGCCATGAAAAGAAAAAYGTTTGCAGAAAATAAAGATAACACTCTGCCGTCTCCATGTTGTTAAAGTCCGTTCATTTGTTGCCAATAAAAAATGCTTTTTGTGKAAATCACCAGAAAAATAAATCTTGATATGAGTAGATGGGCTGGTCTAGTGTGACTCAACAYATAGCACAATTTCTGCATTAAATCTTCATGGTTTCTTTTGTCCAATTGCACAAAATTGCTGGAGGTTTCTTCTTTTTTGCCCAGTTGGTTGGTGTTTGCTTGGTTGGTTTTGTYTTTGCTTTGACATATAACACCCATTTAATTTTTTTTCCCCTTTCCAAAACTTTAGTCTCCTCCTGACATGTCAGTCCATTCCGCCACTGCTAAACAGAAGGTTCTATGTTCAACACATGGCATCCCAAAATAGGCATTGAGTGATCTCCTTGTGCAAGMAGAGAAATGCTTGACTTATTATTTTAGAACAAGGAAATCCAGCCTAATGAAAYGACTGAAAGGCTGTTTGGATGGTACAGCCTGTGATTTCCAATATGGCTCTATCAGAGAGCAGAAGTATTCTGGCTTGTTTAAAGCTGAGAAGTTAAAAGGGATGGGTAGGGAACMTTGTCCTGCATGGTCTCTGGGTGATAGGAGATGGCTTTTGTCTTGTTCTGCCTGTGACCCACTGACTCCAAAGAGCTTATGGYAGGTTAACGTACCTACAATAAAGATTGAAATGAAAATGTGGCCAGACAKCACAGCAACACTCTCTTTCATCCTGAAGATTAAATACATGTGGGAACTATGTACACAGTTGAAGGTTACAGCTGGAAGGTGAAAGATGCACTTCTGCAAAGTGGCAGCTGAGGCTGGGGCAACTGAGAAGAGAGAGAAATACACCAGAAGTGTTTGTCTGAGGAATGAGATGATCAGGTGAGACTCACAAATGAACATTAGGAGCATCTGATAAAAATGGAGTTAGGTTTGCTCACCAGGCTAATATGAAGAGTTGCTGGACATCTGGAGCTATTTGGCTGTGTTAKCTACCTCTGACTGACACAAAGAGCTATTAGTTATGATGCTGTCTTAATTAATATAATAAGCCACCCATGTCTCAGCCTAGATAGAGGAAGACACTGGCATGCTGCTTAACAGAAGGGTTTTTAGGAACATGCAAAATAAGTCCAGTACATTGTCCGATATTTTCTTTAAAAATAGCTATGTGAAACCACCAGAATACTATTGTTAGGGGAATAATCTTAAATTATTTGGGTGCTGAGTCTTCTACACTGTGGTACTGTTCAAAGTTATAACTCTCTGCCATATAATAGGAATCTGTGGTCCAAACTTAAACAGCCTCGATGCCACCATGAGCTCTTCACACACTGAAGGTCTCAATTTTGGAAGCAGATACAGTCTCTTCCTTTTTTCTGTGTAACTGCTGGCAAGTCTGGGGTCACAGGGATATACTACAATGTGCAGATATCATAATTTTAAAAACCCAACCAACAACCCATTTCTTCATCCTTCCTGAAGGACTTTATTAGTTTACTTAATAACAGTAGYACAATCTAGCAAAACAAAGACCTGTGACTCCAGACACATAGTCTATGCACATTTCATTTGGGCTGAGGGGATGGGTTTCCATCAGTGACCACAAGACAGTACTTTCAAAAGTCTTCTTTACTGTCTTTTTCTCTATGGCATACTTTGGGATATTTTAAGGCCTTTAATTAATGAAAAAAATTCTATGTTTTCAAATACTTTGTAAGGAAGTAAAAATTCAAACTTTCCACAGCCAAAAAAAATAGTGCATATGTCTCTAGATCCATATATGGAGGTGGAAAAAGGCAAGAGGATAGAAAATAAGAAAAAATAGATACCGTCTGGGATGGGGGAGAAGAAAGGAGGGAGGACAGGAATGCGATGGTGCTCCAGGTTCTGTGGCAAACAGTAAATAAAAATATTTAGAGGTGTCAGAAAAGTAGAGGTGTCAGAGAATTAAAGGTGTCTCMGAGAGTTAAGGATCAAAGGAATTGCTTAGAATGGATCTATCTGTGAATTTCACAAACACAAGTGTGCTGCCATTTTAAGCACCAARTGCTCCACTCAGCCATATTTTGAGACCAAATTCCTGAAAGAGTAGGTATTTAAGCCTGTATGAGGGCCTTATTTCACTCTCACAAGAAGAATTCATTGCATGAATTATTGCAAAGACAGGTAGCTCAATATAGCATAGAAGAATTATTGCAAAGACAGGTAGCTCAATATGTGAGATATGGAGTGGTTCTGCAAGGTCTGTTTTCTTAGACTGATGGACTTGGAATACAAGTATGGGAACAAAGTTTCTTGTGACCCYTATATCCTGAAATCTACAGTAACCATTAGGTTATGGTCCTGCTTCAAAATTCATGCATGATGTCAGTGGAGAACTAGTGCATGGACTGGAGGAACTGCTTACCCACATTGTCCTTGGAGACTGAGCTGTGTGAAATCATCTTGGACGAGTGTTTCATGGGGCTTTCCATGTCTGTTCCTGTTGGGAAAGCAGATTGCCTCAGTGAGCTGAGCATTGAGTCATGAAGGTCACAGAACAAAATAGAGTGGAATAAGCTATTTCAGYTGGAAGAGTCCTGCAGCAGTCATAGAATCACAGAATCATAGAATGGTTTGGGTTGGAAGGGACTTCAAAGATYATYCAGTTCCAAACACYCTGGCCATGGGCAGGGACACCTCTCACTAGATCAAGTCACTYAAAGCCTCATCCAACCTGGTCTTGAGCACTGCCAGGGATGGGGCATCCRCAGCTTCTCTGGAAAAGCTGTTTCAGTMCCTCACCGCCCCCACACTAAAGATTTTCTAACATCTTATTAAACTTTCTCTCTTTCAGCTTAAAGTCTTTTCCTCTTGTCCTATATACATGTCCTTGTAAAAAGCCTCTCCAGCTTTCTTGAGCTCCCCTTTTGGTCCTGGAAAGTCTCCCCAGAGCCTTCTCTTCTSCAGGCTTAACAATATCAATTCTCTCAGCCTGTCTTCATAGGAGGGGTGTTCCAGCCCTCTGATTGTATCCATGGACTCATCTTGACTAACTCCAGCAGTTCCATGTCCTCCTTAACTATTTCAACTTCTTGAATCAATTCAGGGCTGCCAAAATGTAAAGAATGTTATTAAGCCTCATTGCCTGGGYACCTCTCAAACACTGASAGACTTGGGGCCATCAWYCTCTCTTCAATCTCCAAACCTCTCCAGGGAGTCTGTTCCAGTGATTGACCATTCTTTCATATTTAGGAAGCAAAAAAAAAGTTTCCTAAATCTCATCTGGCTCAGTTTTGAACCATTTCTACATGTCCTATCACTGGATATCAGAGAGATGAGATTTGTACCTCACTACCCACTCRCCCTCCTCAGGTTGTAGAGAGCAGAATTTGCTGCTCAGTCTCCTTTTCTCCAGCTGCCAGCCCTGCTGGGTGATCACCCCTTGAAAGGGATTAATTATGCTGTGTTTGATGCTCCTCAGCATGGGTTTGCTGTGGGCACAGTGATGACCCCTCTCGAGCCTGCAGTCACCCAGCTACCCTGACCCCTTTCTGTAGAGCTGCTCTGCAGCCAATTCTCTCCAAAGCTGTGTCCAGCTTTACCCAGTCCTGCTCCATCCTAGAAGATATTCCTGGCAGCAGTGAGGTTCAAACCCATGGTRCTAAAGATGGAGCCTTAAATCCAGCACCTTTTAGAGCACTCTGCCACACTGCCCTGCTGGAAATTCCATCTCCATCTCTAGGGACAACAGCCCCCAACCAAAATGTTTTAAAACAAATTATCCTCATTCATGACTTAAATATAGTATGAAAATAATGGYTCTTTCTACACGTACAGGTAGACACTTATTGCACTACACCACATATTTCTGGTTTGATCATTAGGTGTCAAGAATATCAGCTGGAAAGTTCTAAAAATAACTGCTTGMTTATGACCCTCTGATCCCTTCCCAAGAAAAGAAAAGATGAAGGTATATGTTTTGTGAGGAAAGACTTTGTCTTGACTTTGCATTCAACTTTATATATTTGGAGAGCAGYAAGACTGGGGCATGAAACACATGTCCCTTTATGCAAAGACATGAGGTTGCATATTTGTCTTGACCTAGCAAAAAGTCAACTGCTACAGTTACGAGATGCTGTCCCCTGGAGCTGAGTATTGTCTACAGAAACAAAATGTGTTTGTTTTTTTTTTTTTTTTTTTTTTTTTCCCAGTGTTAACTTCTACAACTCTGCATAATCTGCAGACTCTGCTGATTATGCCTTCACATGTTTCTACTAAATTTCCTTGGCCTATCTCAGCTTTTATTCATATTAGAGGATGCATGGTTCTTATTCAAATTAGAGGATACATATGAAAATATTTTCAATCCTTGTTTGTGCATTTATCACTGTCAATACATTGCTTTGACAAGCAGAAGTGTTTCAATAAATAAATGAAAACTGTCAGTGYTATACAAGGCAAGGTGGAATAGCAAATCAGAGGGAAAAGTTGTTTTCAAGGACACAGGGTTATTAGGGCCAGTTATGTAGGTTAATTTTGATTTCAAGGCCACAACTTTGACACAGTGCCTGGGATTTTCTACAGAAGCATCCAGTTTGGCTTTGATGGCATTGATACATGACAAATCTACTCTTTTCTTCATGTTTAGCTTTACTGGATATTCACTCTCTGTGAAAAAAAAAAAAAAAAAAAAAAAAAAAAAAAAAAAAAAAAAAAAAAAAAAAAAAAAAAAAAAAGCTGATAAGTATTTTCTGCCTGAATTCTTACATCTTTTGTACCCATAGTATTGTTTGCGATTAGATTAAACACTTCTTTAATATCCTGTACTTTTATCCTTTGAAGCAGTTAGGAACTATCATCAAATAACCCCTCAATCCCTTTTTTTGTTAAGTACATTGATCTCTACAAGGGTCTCAGTAAATATTAAATATTTTTGTGTCCCTGAAGGTATCTGACATTCTAMGATTTTCCAGCATTTCCTTCCATTGAAAAATACAGTATAAAAATTGTAATACTCTAGCATTCACACAGAGTTCCCCTATTGGTCTGTTCCTTTATCTGTAGGGAGAGGGGAAGACATCTTCCTACTTGCTACTTGCTCTAAATGCAGCCAATGATCATTACATCCTGCTTTTGCAATTTGCTTTTTCCAAGCATGTCTTTAGGCAGTCTTGCCAAATTCTTTGCACACTACAGTCTCCCTAAATCAAATGGGGCAGTATGACTTTTTTCCCTTAAATATTCCAAATTAATTAATTACACCTATATGAATCACAACACCCATCAAAAAGTATTTTGATTCTTTTTGTGATGAAACTTTATTTTCCAAAAATAAAATATGTATATAAACATTTTCTTGAATTTTTTTTTCTTTCTTTCTTTAATTTTTTAACAATGCAGAGCTCTTGAAGAGGATGTAGTTGTGATCCGAAGTTACAATGGCCTTAGAGGGATTTCTATTTAAAGAGTAAAACTGGGGGGCAGGAGCAATGATCCTTTTACTGGCRTGCTCCTGTAATTACTGACACCATGGGAAAGCTATTTTTTACAACAGTATGTCTGGAACTGTAAAAAAACCAGAGAATTGTATGCTCTCAAAATTTACTTTGAACMTCTCAAGGCTTTTCTAACACTGTATTTATCTTGCATTTCCTTGACTGTCAATACTTCATTGCTTTTACATTCTTAGAGAAGCAAGAATGAAGAAGCTCAGAAATGGCATTAGAATTCCAATTGGGATTTCTTCCAGTGCTATTCAATATAAGTAATTGAAACAGAATATTGTGTTTTTRTATACTCTGTAGCATTTCTTCCAAGGGGCAACTTTCCATTCACTTATTATTGTGTAGGTTATAAATAGTATTGTGCATTTCTTCTATCAAAATTCTCGGCTAGTGATACTTAACTGTAAAGAAATATATCCTTGGGCAATGAATATAGTCAGAAATTACTAGGTGAATTTAACCAAGAAAAGAGTGATCCCATATTGATACAGTGCATAAATTTTAGAGTGTAGGACAATGGCCCCCATTTATTAACATTTTATATCCACATTGAAATGCCTGACCTTGCTTCAGCAGTTTTATGACTAGCRAGATCTCTGGAAGTTCAATTTTTCCCTCTAGAAAAAGAAAGCAGCTATGTCAACGGGAATAAATACAACTCAGATGTAATTTTTCTGTTTTTCTTCAGATGTAGCAAAAACTTTAATACCTCTATAGCATAACAATTCATATAATAAAAAGACCAACTGACATAAAAATGAGGAGAGGAAATACTTAGAAATAGATACCCTATTATGCACAAGTGAGACACTGAAAGTAATTTTTTAGTTATGTGGATGCCTGAAGTATAGAAAGATTGCCTACTATTCATCCTTGAGATGAATATCAGAACACCTGAGCAGACATGCAGCAAAACCTTTGGACAGCCAATGTTATGCAAGTGAATCTTAGAAATCTAAGTTTAGGAAACAAACTCAAGAAAAGTTAGTTCACATTCTTGCGATCTTGAAATGTTCAATATTCGAGGCAGTTATTTGTYAATATCAACTCTCATGACTTTTCGTCTATTTTAAATTTGATATAAAGAGCAAAAAACTATGAAAGCAAAAGTAAGAATTGCCTGAAACCCATTCCCAGGAAGGTGCTGGATACTTCAGGGCTGGAAGTGAGGCCAGGTTTCTGTTGGACAGGACCTTGGTCCTGGGGCAGTGTAACCTCAGTTTTGGGGAGATATCAAAGCACTGCTGGAARGAAAGTCTCAGTTGCTCTTCGCCAACTCACACAAGCTGCATGTCAGAGCTTTCCTGTCCTGCATGTGGTGTATCTAGAGCACTGCTGCCTAGTTTAGCATGCTATGAATTGCTCTCCCACAARTGAGTGCCTGACTTATGAAGCATCATCTGTCTTCCCACAGGTTTTGAAACTCACAGGGACACACTGAAAATAATAAAACAACATGAGTAAATGTAAACAAAAAGAAAAAGTGTAGCAATGTAAAAACAGTCCCAACATTASACAGTAAGGAAAAGAAATTTGATATTTTATCTGAAAATCCAGAGGAACTACTATTCACCAGTGAAGARGAGCTCTACTTTTACACAGAAAGTTAATTTAGCATCACCACCTGACAGATGGACTCCCCAGCAGGTACTTAGGCTTTTTCTTTTCCACCTGTTTCACAGACCCACACAGTTTTATAAGAAGTCTGCGACAGTGAGAGGTGAGTCYTCTTTCAGGATGAAGTAGAAGGTCAGTTTCCAGGCAATCTAGTATAGMGGCAACTTTGTAAGTCAAGCCATGACAGAATAATTAATGGTTTGGTTTTTTTGTTTTTTTTTTAAGTGATTTCTGCTAAAAAAAAATAAAGGAAGAGACTGGACTTTTTATTGAAAATATGTCTGAAAGGATTAAGAATTGTGTACTCCAAGTATCATCATATTATTACTTTGGACCTGATCCTTCCAAAGACTAGTTTCTTTAAACAGAAACAAAGGTTGAAACTCTTTAAGGTTTCTTAAAACCGCTGATTCACAAATCTAAGACATTTATTAGTTCTGACACCACCAGTGGGAGTCATAATCTGTTGACTGGAGACAGTTTGCCAGAAAAAAAATCAGTCTACATGGTCATCAAAGCTTAGAATTTAAGAGTGTGAGAGGCTGCATGCATGGCAGAAACATTAGGCCAGGACAAGTACATAAAAATGTCRTTGTAGAGGGAGAGGGAAGAAAAGACACAAGAAGGACTGGAACTGCCTGAAAATGTCTCTTCCAGAAGCTGCCATCTGGGAATTAGCATTTCACTGATCTGGAACAAATAATTCCAGACATAACTTTCACTGAATACAAAGCTGGATAAACTGGGATAAATCTAGACAAACTCCTTAGCATGAAAGTCACGTGTGATAGAAGTCTACACCATCATGAGTAACAGCACTCAATAGGTGAACAGAGTACCATGTTGCTACTTGAGAAAACGAAAAAATTAAACTAAGTGGTAGTTTCAAAACAAGCAAGAGGAGACACTTCTACTCATCATCATGATGATTAAGTAATGGAATTCTTTTCCACATGATGCTTGATTACTGAAAGATCACTTGGCTTCAGAAATGTTCTTAGATACATTTTTAGAAGGACGATAATTCAAGATTATAAACCCAAAGGTGTTATTTTCAATATGTGTAACTTTGAATCACAAAAATTTGCACTTAAGAAAATGTCCATAAACACCTGTGTTCCTGTATTCATGGAATAATAGACTGYTTGGGTTGGAAGGGACATTTAAAGGTCATCTAGTCCAACCACCCTGCAATAAGCAGAGCAATTTTCAGCTAAATCAGGGTGCTCAGTGCCCTGCCCATCTTCAAGGTTTCAAGGGGTGGTACATATTCCTCCTACTGGGCAATCTGTTCCAGTGTATTACCACCCTCATMATAAAGAAAATATTTTGTATATTTCTTCCATAAATATATATATGGTTTGAAATCATTATCCCTTGTCCTAATGACTACAGGCTACCAAAAAGTATGTCTCCCTCTTTCTTATACGCCCCTCTCAAGTACTGAAAAGTAACAATAAGGTATTCCTGGGGCCTTCTTTTCTCCAGTCTCGCAGCCTGTCCTCATAGAACATGCATTCCATCTGTCTCATAATTATTTTGTCCCTCCTCTGGACCTGCTCTATCAGATCCGTGTCTTCCTAGGCTCTAATTTTGGTTGCTGTCAGAGAGAGTACTAGCATTTAATTACTGGAAGTCTAAATTACTCTGTCTTGTTTTGCTGTTAACGGGGATGGAAGATCTGTACTAGGTTTTAAGACATTTGGAGAGCACTGAAAGCATCTGATCTGARTTATTGCCAAACAGAAGACAAATCAACACACACAGTGTCTATCCACCACTTAATTATAATGGAGCATCTAAAMACATTCAATGCAGACAAAAGATTTCAGGATCTGAATGCATCTTGAAAATATGACAAATCAATTCAGCAGACTTTCTGCATGGAATTCAGCTCTCACTTGGTAGCCTATTCTCTGAGGACAGAGCTAAACATAACAAACTTAGTCTTGAAACACTGCCATGAGGGCAAGGTTTAAATAGGGCTAACTATCCTTTTGCTCACAGAAAAATCCTTATCATGCAGATGCCATCTGCAGAGATACTAACATGGACAGATCTCAGTGTGCTTATTTTGATGCCAATGTTCTTCTGAAGTTGACCCACTGAACTGAATTGGCAGAAGGCCTGGACAGAGTGAGAGTTTATCTTGAGAGCAAAAGCATATTGARAATATTAATGACATTATTTTGAAAGGAAATGGAAATATGGTAGAATTAAATTGTGATATAAATTATACACTTGATCAGAAATAAGATAACCTGCAGTTGGTTTTGTGGTTCAAATGCAGTATAAGTTAAAACTAATAGAAACCTGAGAAAGAAAATTGACATTGATGARTAAGAACTTCACAGATATTTGAACATTTAAACAACAGATTTCAGACTGCACTCTTTCTTTTTTTTTCTGTGTAATTTAATTTTGATTCTTCATTAATGAGTATTTTTCTTTTTTCCCCCTCCCTTCAAAAACCTTTGTTATTTTTGTTTGTTTGTTTGCAGGGTTTTTTTTGTTTGCTTGCTTTTTTTTGTTGCTGTTGCTGTTGTTGTTTTTCCTTGTTTGTTTGGGGGTTTTATATGAAATATAACTTTTGCAGAAATCAATCTCTCGTCTTTGTAGTAAGATTACTACAGTTATTGGTCATGTAAATTGCATTCTGCAATTCCTGTCACATATTAAAATGGTGAAACTTAAGAAGATGGGGAAAGTTTATCTGGCCAAACACTGTCCTATGTGGGAATTTCAAAGACTGTTTAAACAATGGCAAAAAGAAACTTTTATTGAGAGAGGAATGCTCTCTAAACCATAAGAATATTAATATATTAATATATATTAATATTAAGAAGAAGTATACTCTTTTAGTCCAAACATCAGACTGGACTAGAACCCAGTTTTAAACCATGAGCAGTAGGAGGTCTATGGGAGAAGGGTACAGGGCAGGCATCTCTGAAACTTATATTCGTATATTCAACTCTAAGTTGTTCTAGCTTCAGTCCTTTGCTGCTCTTAAGCAAGAACTTTTTTCTCACATAATAGCAGCTTCCATTTAAACCTATTTAATCCTTTAGAATATATAAAGGTTTCGGACAAAATTGCTAGAATAAAGTATATAGGAGAATATTTTAATCATTTAGCTTCTATCCCATTTCTATATATCATATATATATCTTCATCTTACTCACTTTGAAGGTAGAAACTAGGACAAAATGTTTACAGAATGAAGATTCACATATGCAAATATAAAATAAAAATATTTATATTTATAAAATAAATATATAGAATAAGCTCATCTGGATCATTATCAGGTTCATTAAAAGTCCTCCAGAACAAGTCACCCTACAGTCTCTCCACTGGGTTTTGTAAATCTTTAATTTACCAGTTCCAACATCCTTAACGCTTTGAGTTTTGAATGGTCTGTAATTCTTGCCAAGTCCTCCTAGTTTCTGGAATCTAGTTCCTTTTGAATTGTAGGTAAAAATATATGGAAAGATAACTGAATTTCTTTCAGACTGTTCCTAACTAAATACAAGGGGATTTTTGTTTGTTTTGGGGTTTTTTTAGACTCTCATTTATTTTCCTTAGTCATTGTTTCCTTATTCTGTGGGGTGATTGATTCTCAAATCTCACATGAAAACTGTCTCATTGGTCCGAATTATCTGGGACAGAGACAATRCTTCTTTCACCAAATAGATATGTTTCTGCAAAAAAAACTTACAAATTTAGCCCCTTCAGAATATTGTTTACTACCATCTGATCCTACTTATCATTCATTGTTTGAAGTGTGAAACAGTTTCTTTCCCCAAAAAAGCAAAACAGTGGGGAATAAAGCCCCCAGAGATGCCCCTTGCTTCCTGCCTATTTTGTTCTGTTTAATGCCTTTGTGCAAATTTGTTAGAAATCCCTTAACCTATTGTTAAATCTCTCAATTCCAAAATTTAGTCCATGTAACCAAATTTCTTTGGGATATCAGCACCATAAATTTTGTCTTGCGTTCCACATGTGAAAGGTTAATAATTCTTTTAGATATTCTATAATAAACGGTCTTTTTTTTCCCCTTTCCATCTGGAAAACATAATMAATTCTTCCAGAGGTTAAAAAGCCCTTGAAACTGAAGCACAAGGAGAACACAGAACATTGAGGAAGTGAATATCTCAATGGGATATAGGACATTACAGTATGCAAATCCATATGCCTTGATTTAAATAAGATATTAGCATATTAGTTTGCCATAAATGTATAAATAGAAGAAAACTGACCCTTWATCTACTATCCTTGAATACTACAGAAACAAAACAGATGTCCTCACAATTCCCTTTCCCAATTCCCTCACACACTTTACAAAAAGATAGAATTTTGTAAAAGAGTTAAATTTAAGACCATTCAGAGCTCAGCTACCTGGGGGTAAGCTCTGTCAGATTTCAGAATTAAGCTCATTAAGTTGCTTAAAAAAGCCCTTTTCTCTTCCACTAGGATGGTGGTGATAAATGGTTGTGTCTGAGGATCTGCAAGTGCCTTTGATGGACAGCCTGCTTCAAATGAGTTGAAGTTCTCTCTTTCTTTCCTTACCCTCCTGCCTGCTAGAAAGAGTCGTGTTACAGAGAATGTGCCCTCTCCTACTATTTTTYCCCCTTGTACAAACTCCTAGACAGTGGCCTTGTTGTTTTTTTTTTTTCCCCCATTTGTTTTTATGGAGGACCAGATTAAGACGAAGAATCAGTATCCCCAAGACATGAACGATACATATGAGAGCATAGAAAAGATCATATCAAAAAAACAAGTTTTACATTGTTTATTTGTGGGAGAAATTCCTTTAACCCCAAATAAGAAAAATTAATATTCTTTATTYGAGGCCCATGAAGTTAAATATCTTTTTTGTAATTTTCACAGCATCTCTAAATGAATGTGCATATACACTTTGTCCTTGAACACTATTTATTTGTCAAGGTACCTACTGTGTTTGTACAATATATTTATTTGGCCAGGAAAATCTACTTTACTTTCAAAGTCATACCACTGCTTAAATGAGGAGAAATTCCCAATATGGTTTTTTTTTTCAATAAAAATGCATTTTACAGATGAAGTTTTGTTTTATGAAATTTTATAAGACAAAAATGTACAAAACCAAAATTACCATGTCTTTTTTTCCCAGTGCTGCAAATTCACAATATGAAGGGATGTTGGTGATTTATTATAGCAAAATATGAAACAGATTCACACAACATGATGCTAATAATATATTTGCAAAAAAAAAAAAAAAANAAAAAAAAAAAAAAAAAAAGGGAGCAACAAAAGCTTATTTTTTGGATTCCAATTTTCCAGTTTAAAATTACAACAAAGAATGAAGGCAGATGGGGCAGTGAAATATTTGAAGATTCCAACTACCATCTGTCCATAATTTATTATCCATTTGATTGTAGGTTATTATTGTTTTTCTGCTATCATTAAACACTTGTTATTTATCTTGTTACACCACTTCTGCATTTAACATTG
The DNA here is from genome assembly GCF_030028575.1 of Malurus melanocephalus. Taxonomy (NCBI): domain Eukaryota; kingdom Metazoa; phylum Chordata; class Aves; order Passeriformes; family Maluridae; genus Malurus; species Malurus melanocephalus. Next base: position 2,047,514 of record NW_026623350.1, read on the forward strand.
AGACCTTCACAGATTTGAGTGCTGTTGTCTCCAGTGACCTAAAATTTATGTAAGTCCTTTTGGTGTCCTTACTTCTATTCACCAGGCATCTAAAAGTGAATATTGCTCTCAGCTTAGATTGTTGATTAATTAATTTCTACCTTCTATATCCCTGCACTGCAGCCTTGGGTTATGAGTTTAAAGTAATAATTCACCGTTGCATATATTTTGTCAAGTTAAATTCTGCAAACTTCTGAGAGAGTCCAATTTCCATGCTACATTTAATAGCTGGTCCCTTAGAAATTAATCCCTTTCTATTTGTGATTTATTTTTTCTTCTTCTGCTTAGTGACAAAAATGGATTTTCCCCCCGATCTGCTGTGACCTGGCTGCCTTTCCTGCAGCATTCAGTGTAAATGACATGACTCCATCTGCTATTTTTTACTCCCTTGTGGAGGTTTAGCTCTGAAGATTATGATGCAAGTTGGAATGTCACAGCTATGGGTAATAAAACTACTTCAGCTCTGAACAGAGACTGGTRGCAGCAGCAAAGTTTGAGTACAAACCTAAACATTCCCAGTACTTGTGCAGATATGAATTTCCTCATCCAGTCCCAAAAGCCAGCTGTGCTTCATTACTATTTTCAGTAGCTCAGTAAAGTTCATTTTCATGTTACTGAACCTATGCAAATAATTATGAATTCCAAGTAACCAGCTACTTACCCCTTACCAGTAACATGTTCACTAAAGAAACTCTGTAAATCCTCTAGAAATTATTCTCTTTTGCTCATCATCATTTTGATCATCAAAAGTTAGCCTTCTTAACTGTTCTATGGCTATGACAAGGACCATAACTAAAGATCTGGATTTAAAATAACAGAACTTGAGGAAATATTTTACTTTTCAAATTAATTTTCATCCTTATGTGAGATAAATACTAAAGCTACCAACTCCTCTAAGAAAATGGTGTACTCAGGAAAATTAATAAAGTTTGGAATATTTCATTTACATTTCTTGAACGAATTCAGAATACCACTACCAGCTGGATATCTTCCCAGGTTTTCAGAGTCTCAAGAATTTGTCTCATAGAGTGATTAATCTCGTGTCCCATGATTCACTACAATTATTTMCATAAGGATAATACCACAAGGGGGGAGACTTCTCTGCAACTTCCAAGCCTTATTTTCTTACTTTTAATTCTAACGGGCTTCTTGTTCCATTTTATAAACTAACACTTCAGCACAGACCCTTTTCCTTAAGTTTTTCACTCCTTCCCTCTAGTTCTTTTTTCCATACATCAGTGCCACTCCTGACCTTCCTGTCCCCCTCTCCAGCAAGGGCAACCATCTCATTCTGCACCAACTTCAAACAATTAAACAAAGAATGTTTTTGAACTCAATGTGCAATACATCAGTGTGCTAACATTTTTTTTTAATACTAAATAGTAAAATAATGTAGTTTTATTTGTAGAGTATTGATCTGCAAAATTGATTTCTTGTCTACATTTTGCAAAAGTGAATTCTTTACCCCAGAATTTTCTCTCCTCATTTCATGGAAACAAATCTAGCTCTAGTCAGGACYTAAGCATCAAACTACAAAATATAAAGAAGAAAACTTCAAGAGATGTTTATCCATTAACTTTCAAAGCACTGATTTCAGTAGGCATTGGCTGTTATCCCAAGCTTTGTTTTTTATTGTAGGTAGGAACTTGGTTCTAAATAATTTATAATCTCTTGGAGTCAGTAGACATAATAAGAGTTYCAAAACTACTGAACAGATGAATTCTTTAGCTAAAAATGTGTTCCATGCCTGCTGGTAAAGTTTGGGCACTCAGCAGCCAGGACTACAAAAGCTATCAAGACAGGAAAAGATAAGAGAGAAGCGTCACAGTGATCAAAATGTTACAGCMTTTTGTTGTGGATTTCCATGGTCCTGGGTCCTTGCTCCAAAATTAGCATCATTTTAATCCAATATAAAATATGTTCATACACCTAGGAAAAACTTCTAACTACATAAGCCTAAACAGCTTTTGAAATTCTGATTCTTTTACAACATATTACTTGTATAAATGTAGCATTTCTATCCACATAATTAATTCTATAGAAGGCACACCAAGATCAACTAATGTCATTGCTATAATGCATTGAAGTGACAATATGATGTTAGTTGAAGTGAYCATCATTGATGGATTATTGAATTAAAGACTGAAATATCCTGAAAATTTTTCACTGTTAATCACAGATTCATGGAACCATAGAAGTGATTTGTGTTCGAAGGGAATTGGAAAATTATTTGGTTACAAACTCCAGCCATGGGCAGGGACCTCTCTACTACAACAAGTTTATCAAAGCTCCATTCATCCCGGTCTTGGACAGTTCCAGGGGTGGGGAACCTATAAATTCTCTGGGCAACCTGTTCCAGTGTGTCCTGGTTTCAGCTAGGGTAGAGTTCATTTCTTCTCAGCAGCTGTTCCAGTGCTGTGTTTTGGATTAAGAATGAGAATGGTGTTGATAACACCCTGATGTCTGGGGTTTTTTTGCTAAGTCTTGTTTATCCTAATTCAAAGATTATTTTTTCCTTATCTCATGCTCTGCCAGTGAGGAGGCACACAAAAGAAACTGGGATCTACCATCAGTGAGCAATTGCATTGTGCATCATTTGTTTTTCCCTCAAGAGAATCGACTGCATCACCCAGCTTTGTGCCATCCATAAACTTAGTGAGGGTGAACTCAATCCCACTCACTCTCTCATGAAGAAATCTTTCATTTGATCCTTTTTTATTAATAATATTATAATTTCTGCTTCCTCAGTCTAACGCATCTTTTATAGTCTGGATTTCTATTAAAATGTTGAGGTCGTTTTAGGACATCCATCCTTGGGGRTGTTCAAGAATGCCTACTGCTGGAGGTTTTCAAGGATCAGCTATAGACATCTTTGAATAGATTGATCTACGTAGGCCTGTTTTGGGCAGTGGCTTGCACAAGATGATCTCTGAGGGACTCTTTAAACCAAATTAATATATGATTCTATAAATWCAAACTCTTCTGCCATGCCAAACTAACCTGTAATACAGGTACTGTAGCTCCATATCAGGTAGCAGTCACCTGCCTGGAAACATACACRGAATTGCATCTCTGTTGCCTTGCAGCAGTTTTCACACTAAATCCTAGTGATTTGGAAAACTACAAGTTAAATATTCTATTTTAGGAAGTCAGTAACTGTGGGAATCCCAATAYTCTTTTGTCTGATTATACAAATTAAAATTGGGTCATTTTTAGCTATATATTATGKAGCTATCTTATTTAACTCTTTTCCTGTTTTGCAATTTTTGGGCTACATTCTACAGTCTTCAATCAGGTTGATTCAACATTAGTTCAGAGTCATAGTCCCATTTCATTCACCCAGGAAACTTCCCTTTTTTGAAAGGACCTACTCAACTAGTAGAGAATTTCACTGTAGAAGGGTTACACTCTCCCGTCCTGAGGCAAAGCTGTTTCAGTTTAGATTTTTCTATAAYGAAAAAATACATTCTTTTTGTGACACTTTAACTGATGGTATTTATTAGTGTTCTTCGACTTTATGCTGCTCTGTGCAGCGGGGGAATACTTTGTATTAATAACAATTATAWTAATACAGAATGGGGTAGTGTGCTTGGGGATCCATATTATGTATCCTCTGGGAAACAAATTGTGATCAGGATGGAGTCTCCCCTTAGAAAGCACTTGAGCAAATGGTGAAAAATGCTGCATTCTGGAAATAAATACAAAGCAGGTGGATGGGGCAGCAGGAGGCCATATTGAGGAGAAATGGGCAGCTTCAGTCTCATTGCATATTCATCAACTCCACCTGTTTATGTAAATGACAGACAGACATATAGTAATAACTGAATGGAAAGAACTGTCTTCCTATTAAAACAAAGATGCTGTTCTGAAGTTGTACATGAATTTTCCAGTTGTTGCTGGTAAAGAKCTCTTATAAACCTACAAAACATTTATTTTGAAGAAGAATGAACATGACTGCATCATCAMGGTAAACACTAAGCTATGGAAATAGTATTCTGCTGAATCCTAGTTAAAGATTTTGGCCACATTTTTCCCTTCCTTTYGCCAAGGGCAACCTGTGCTGAAATTTAGTAAGGGTGATGATATTTAACTTGTTACCAGCAGGGATCTGATTGTCTTTCAAGCCTTTATGAATCTGCACATTCACTGCAGGAGTTGTATTCTGCCTGGCACAAGCTTTCAGAGCAGCTGAGGCACTGGCTTCCTGAGTGCTGGTATCCCAGATTAAATGCAACTGTGCTCTGTTTATGTTTAGAGTTATTCTTTATCATTAGTCAATTAAATCAGCAGACAWGGATTAGAACTCTGTATATGTGTCAATCTCTCTGCACAGTGCATTTTGTTTGTCAGCTGGTAGGTGATTTATTCCATTACTCACCTGAGACATCTGCTTTGCCAGTTAATCAGACATTCATTTCATATTAGTTTTTAAACAACAGACTACTTTYGACTTTAGCTAATCTGCATTGTTTGCTCAGAAATTTTTCTAGTAACAGATCCTACACTWTTCTTGGAGGTTTATCCTACACCTCATTAAGATGATGTTTTTKATTCATTTCTCAAGGCTGACACGCAAACAACTCTACAGCAAAGATACCTTCTGGAGGAAAGTGAGGCCAAATTCCACTTGCTCAGCTGAAAGAATCATTGACTAGGTCTGGCAGAGAAATAAAATGKGCTTAATTCTCTAGGAGTCTGGAAATCAAGTGTTTCTGTTTTTCAGAGGAGCATTATGAATCACCCTAAATCAATAATAATGAAAAAAAAAAGCCTGTAAGTAATCTTAAAAACCTCCATATGAAATCACGAATAAAAGGACAACAAATTTGTCTTTTCAGATCAGTTTTCTARGCAAGACTGAGAAATTTGTGTGTGGTAAGGCATTCAACCACAATCCTGAAGTCAGTTCTAATCCCATCTGTGAGTCAGCCTTATCTGACCCATTCCAAGTAAATTGTACCCCCAGCCTCTTTCCCCATAAATGAATTACCTGACTAAGGAAGTAAAATTAGTCTGAGCAATTGGGCAGTTTCTTAGATATTTTAGAAAGAATTCAAATATACACCATGAGAAGTACTGAGAATTAATACTAGAAGAAGGAAAACATATTTATCCTTCCTCCACATGCAGATGCACTCAAGGAGAGGAGAAGTTCTTGTAAAAATTCAATGTTCCCTAAAAGAGGAMAGCATTTTCTCCAATGCCACAAAAGTTCCAGGGGAGACCTTGAATTAAGCTTATATTTTGTCATTTACGTTTACAGAAAGTATATCAATTTTCATGATTAAAGGAGTCAATGAGCACTGGGGGKGGCATTCCTTTTGACATAAATTTCTCCAATAACTTTTTTCCTGTTAGGGTCAATGCTGTAACACTTCCACAGAAACTGCATGGAAAATTAGTATGAACCTTGTCTGCAGTTTATTACTAAGATCAAACCTTAAATGCCTCTTTCTTTTGAAGAATAGTATCTAAAATTACACACTGATTTGTTTTTACCAGTCAGGAAATTAGTTATTGTATCATGATGTGCTGCCATCAATCATTATTTAAATGAGGCTGGGTCCTTTTTTTCCCCCCTGCAGTCTAGTTCTGTTGCTTAAAACAGTATTAAATATCACATTAACAAAGCACCTTTTCTCAGTGAGCATATCAAAGTCATGTGCWCACCTCCTATTCAGAATATTTAATCTAATGAACATAGCCACCTTTTAAAAGTGGGGGAAATTARGAGGCATACCACATTCTTAACAACACTTGACATGTGAAGCTAAGAATACTCTGCTAAATGGCAAGTATAGGAGAATTCACAGCATTCAAAGATTACAAGTTAGTAGGATTCAAGGGTTTATGAAAAATTATGAAATTTCAAATCAACACAAATGATGGACCTGTGTCAACTTGCTTTCAAAATTAAAATATCTTGGAATTATTGTTGTTGTTGCTGTTGTTATTGAAAATATTGTTGCAGGCATTGAGTGTTGGACTTCTAATAGGGAACAAAAATTCCCACGTCTGATAAATTACAAGGTTTTTATTTATCTTTCAATTCTGCCTGATGGTCTTCAGTCTAAAACAGGAGAAATGTCTCTGTTTCTAYTTGGATGTGCAAGTCTAAGCATATTCATATTTACCTCCATGTTTCTGAGACTTTCACAAAACTTCACTTTCTGGCAAGAAACACATAAATGGAAAAGTTACCCACRGACTGGGTCAGTTTGGAAGGGATCACAGTGGRCCATCTGGTCCGACTTCCCTCATAAAGCAGGGTCATCCTRGAGCACAGTGCACAGAATTGCATCCAGACATTTCCTGAATAACTCCAGTGTGGGGAGCTTCCACATGCTCTCTGGGCACCCTGCCCCATTGCTCAGTCACCTGCACAGTAAAGAAATTCTTCCTCTTATTCAGGTAGAAATTCCTGTCATCCATTTCTTCCCATTGCTTCTTGTCCTATTCCTTGGCACCACCAAGAAGATCCTGGCTCCATCCTCTTGGCAGCTTCCCTTCGGCCACTTAACAAACACTTATGAGGTCACCTCTCAGTCATCATTTCTTGAGACTGAACTGATCCAACCCTCTCAGCCTTTCCTCAAAAGAGAGGKGCTCCAGTCTCTGAATCATCTTTCTTTYCCTTCACTGGCCTTACTGCAGGATCTCCRTACCTCTTATATTTTGAGGAGCCCCAAACCAGACACAGCCCTCCAGATGTGGCCTCACTAGGGCTGAGTAGAGGGGAAGGATCACCTCCTGCATTCGTTCTCCACACACAAAGCAATTCTTTGCCAGTATTACAGACCTGAGAAGTTTAACTCTTCTGAGCTCAACTAAGTGGCAGGGAGCTGTAAGTATATTTTTGTTAGCCATGCAAACCAGACACAGCTACTAAGACCATGCACACTCATATAGTTTTACGTATAGTATGAAAAGGAATTCTGGGGATGGTTTTGATGGTTTTGATCTTTTAAAGGTGATATTTTAAAAAATCTTAGACATTGTCAGACCAAATACCTTCTGTAATTTGCAATGCATTTATATTACTTGTCAGAAGTAATTTTTTCATATGGAAATGTTTCTATACACTCAAGAGTAATCTATTACCTACATCTTTGTTTAGAGAATGTTGCAATCCCTTTTCAAGCTGCTTATCTCAGGCTATATCATGTCACATCTCCTTGTCAGATGGCACTGAAACGTTTCAGTTTTACAAAATTTTGTTTCCTTCCAGCTCCAAAAAGTGACTGAAGTTTTTTTCTGGTTGGTTGTGTGTTTTGCTTTCCATTACTCTGGAAACAGATTTTTCAGTTGATTCTTCATTAAAAATCATTCCCTCTCCCTATTTATAACTTCCTTGGGGATTTTTCTCTGGTCATGGCTCATTTTTTAAATAGATCTCTTGAAAGCATTCGCCTAATTTGATTTCTGCTTACCAGTCCCACTTTGAACAAAGATACGTAAAGCATTTCTCCTTATAATTTTTTCATACCTATAAAAGCTTTATTTTGTATTGTTATTGCTGTAATTTAGGTTCTGAGTCAGCTTTAAATTAAAATATTTTAAAGTTGGAAGGAGATGGAAAAGGAAAAAAAAATAACACCCTTCACTGCCTAATTTAATTTTTTAGCACATGTGGCAAACTCTATGTAGAATCCAAGTCCAACATTTCAGCACGCACCATAATGAGACTTTATGTMCAAATGGAGTCATAATATTTTGTTCTTTTTATTTCTGGCTCAGTAAAACTGATAATAAATAAGTAGTTTTGAAAAGTAAAAAATAGTATTTGGATTGAATAAGCTTTTTTAAGTATTTTTTTCTATCATGGCTAACTACACTTTTCCAGCACAGCTCTTTTCCTAACATACCTTGTGWAAAATATTTTGTGTGCTTTATTATTTAAAAGGAGATATTTATATTGATTTCAAAGAAACTAGATAGAATAGCTTTATTATTTACAAAACCTCATTTTTCAAAGCTTGAACTTGTATAAATAAGTGATTGTGCCAAAAAGTATTCTTTCATATTCTCCCTGGCCATAAATCTCATCAACTTTTGATGCAGACTAATGGAGCAATGAGATAAAGATTTTATGAAAATCACTGATACTATCTGTACAGAAAATTACAAACTTTCCATTTTTTCTCTTTAAACACACACAAAAAAAGGGAAGAGTTTACCATTGACATTGGTTTTCTTAGACTGGCAATGAGCAATCTAAAATGGATGCAAATTGAGGAAAATGCCCCCTCCATTGATCTGTTGAAGGATTTAGGCAGGGGAGAGCAGGCAGTTTAGCTTTGCTTGTTGTCTTTGGGGGTTTCTAGAGCCCAAGATGCCAACACRTGCTCAGCATGTGACACCCACATTCAGATCCTGGTTAGCAGTCAAAACTAGCCATTAAGACATTCCCATGGGTGATATGCATATTTGGCTAACCTGTCCTGGAACAGCTCCTTTGAGCTGTGTGCATAGCATGGCAAGCAGGGAATGGCTGATAAAAGTGTTCGCACTGAAACTTATAAYAGGACATCTGTCTTCCTACAGCTCAGGATTATGTAGGAAAACACAATTRCACATGAATGTCAAAGACAAAACTGAAATAATTATTAAACTGAATGTTTCTACAGATGGTCAGAATACCCATAATKATGGAGAAAACAGAAGGAATGACAAAGAATTATAAGCAAAACTTCCATACTCAGGGACTCAATATTGCCACAATCCAAATATTTGGAAACCTGTCCCTGTCCCCTTCCCATACCTATTAGGGAGTTCATTTGCCATCCCTCCTCTAACATCTGTCACCAATGCAACTGATACATGTCACAGAAGATGAAATGATGCCAGGTTGCACACTTCATACATCTGAGCATCAAAGAATCAGTACTGTACAACCATAATCATAGATGCCTCKGGAATGGACTGTAGAGGTTATTTTATACATCAGACAGTTAAAAGAAATCCATCCTCCCCAGAATTTAAAATTATAAAAAAGAGGAACTGTGAATTTTCTGAAGGATAAATAAATTCTTTTGGAAAAAAATTCAAACACTTCCTTAAACTTGCAGATTTCTACAAATCTTTTATTTTCAAGGCCTTAAAATATCTTTCAGTACACCTAGTTTGTGTCTGATGATATTTATTTAAGATGAAGTGGGAGAAAAAGTGGACATTATGCCACAAGTAACAGATTGTAGGAGGTTTTTTTCCAACTCTTGTCTACCACTGACAATGTGTTGGTGGTTTTTGATTGTCATATCAATAACAGTGATCTTAASAGAAGAAAAGGTATTAGTCATTTTAATTGAGCTCCTCTTGATCTTTTGTTTTTCTGTCTGTATAGATTTCTTCTAAACCCATTGCTTGGTCCTAAGGTTCCTACTTACAGCGTGTGATCAATATAACATACTTTAATTTTGGAAAGAGGGAGATAAAGTCATTTTCTAACCCCACCCATGTTTATTTCTCTGGAATTATCTGAGTTGTTACATACAAACCTGGAAACCTGTGGCAACCTACTAAGAAGCTGAGATATTGATATATCAATAGTGAGATATCCCATGGATATTGAATCAAAATGAGAAAGAAAATTAGTGAAAAATTAGAATGTTAAGGCTGCAGAGATGCTTACAATGCTACAAAATATTTAAATTAAATATGCAGTCCATGTTTATGGTAGCCATAGTGGTTTAYCACCAGCTGGGATTTAAACTCCAAATAAACCACTCTCCTTCCATCCATCTCACCCTGGTGAGAGAGAGACAAAGCCAGAGACAAAAACTTTCTCTCAACAAAAAGCCAACAGCAATGGAACAAGAAACTCACAGCAACAATATTAATAATAGAAGAAACCAAAAGAGAAGGTGCTTTACACACAGAAGGCATTCACCACTTTGACTTASTTCTGCATAGCTGCTGAGACAAACACAAGGTTGCGGGTGCTCCCGTGGTGAGCGTTTCCTGTYCCCAAGCCCAAGACAAGGAAAAACAATCATGGATGAAGCCCCAAAGAGCTGGATCATCCACATTGCATGGTGCCACTTTAGATTGCTCTGCTTGGCTGGGCTCAGGCTCAGCTTGGGATCAGCACTTCTCACCTTGGTTTGCTATTGTGTTTTTCTTTTCCAGAGTTGCATCTTGGCAGGGTTTCCTGCATGTCTCAGATGAACGAGAAGCGATGGGTGGCAGCAGCAGAGGGGCAGAGTCTGCAGTGCTGGCCCTGGGACACCGCCGCAGTCACCTTTCCTGATCAAGAAGGGGAATAAAATACTGCCCTTCTTGGGGTATGTTCCTTTGTTCTTCCCTCCAAAATCACGCCCTCAGCTATGATGTGAGTGGYATAGATTAACAATCCGGCCATGCCCACACAGCTCAAAGCTCTGCCCCCAGTGAGCAAACCTAGGATAGAATTTGAATGTGGTTTAATAAATATATAAGGGTTTGTTCTTGTCCAAGCATTGGCATTCTCACACCAAAAGTCTGCAAAATCAATATTTGTTGTATGAAAAGAGGTCTACTACTGGGCCTCTCATACACTACAGTTCCCACTTACAGCCCTTGACATTAGAGATGAACAGTAAGGCCCATACTGAATAGGATACTGGTAATCCAAAGTCATTAAATAATTTTCACCGTTCAACTCCTCAGAGTATGATTAACACAAAAATAATTTAAATTTCTCCTGGCTGAGTATACAGACCTTGTAACTATTAGGAAGGAATGAGCTGAAGCTACTTCATTTAGTCTTTTCTCTGGCATGTTATCAGTGTTAAGCTGAGGTACTGAAAAGTCAATATCAGAGTTCATTTGTGCTCCCATTGGAYGGAGTGTATCAGCTGCTTTTCTGCAGTGAACTGCCTGGTTGAAAGTAGGAACTAAGGCAAGATTGCCTATAATTTTATTTTATTATTTTTCTGGAGCAGAAATATGGAACATAGTATTAACCCAATTTCTTCCAAACAGTTCCTGACTGTTTCAAGGATACACACTGGGTTCATTCTGGATCTGCACTTTCACTCCCTCCTTCCTGTTAAAAGTACAAAAATGACTGCTTCAAAACATGGGTTTAGATTCAAAACATTAATTAATTGCTATATTACAGCTTTTCCTAAGGCATTTTCAAGCAGTTATTAACTTGATTCAAGTTTAAAACATGCCTGGTTTGAGGCTTGTCTTTTCTTTGGTGACTTTGCTCTTTTTGGAAAAGCAGGTTTCTACCAAGAAAAACTGCTTTGCATTGCCCAGYCACAAGCTTAATCCTTGTTCAGGAGAAGTAGGTGAGGATCAAAGTGAGACAGCACAAAGAGAGCAAGTCAGAAGAAGATTTGTATCTTCCAACTACAGGGGAGCAGTAAGTAGAATTTCCTTCTAAACAGCTGGAACACTGTTATAGTTTGCTTTTCCAAAGAGACATAACAGGATACATTTTAAGGGGAACTGGAACATTCAGAAGTCAAAAACTATTTGGGAAATCATGTTCATGAGTTTGAAGCCTGAATCTTATCTTCTTGCCCTTTAATATTACTGTTTAGTTAGCTTGCTCTCTTTTGCTATTAAATTACCTAACAAATTAAAATGCACTTTTCACAATGCTTTGGCTTCTTCTTTCTGTCTCCTCACGCATTGTAGGCAGGGGTAGATTTTACTTAGGAATAATGGGCTTAACCCCCACCAGAAATTTATATCCTTTGCCTCTCAGTTTTAATTCGCTCTTGCCAAAGCATTAGAGCTGCTGCTGCCTCCAGGCATATTTAGCTTCATTTTCACCAGTGTACTAACTCTTGAATCCCTGTAGTCCTTCTTCCCCTCATTACTCTGTGTTTCTCTTCTACAGCTGGTTTCAAAACTGCTGGGTTATGCATAGTGATATGAGGCCCTTCCTCCTGGAAAACTAGGTCACTGGGATGTAAAATGAGCCTCTTYCACTCTTATGAAAACTGTATATGCTGAAAAAGTACAGCACAGTTACTTTAAAACATTTGTTTATGGTAAACAGGGAGGAAGCCTGAATTTTTATTAGTCCTGTATCCCAGTCACACTTCCTTATCCCTAACTCTTACCTGTTTGTAGCAGACTCTGCACAACTGTAAAGCAATATTTTAGTAGCAGCCACAACATTACTTTAGCTACAATATTTCGTTATTGGGAAATGTAGCAGGTAAGGAAATTCTGGTCAGCCTTAGTACTATTCAGGTGAGACTTCAAGGAAAAAACGGATTTCTGCAGGCCTTATCTGGCTACATGTTAACTCATACATATATATATATATATATGTATGTGTCTGTGTGTGTATGTACATGTACATGCTGAGAAGCTTTTGGAACTCAAAATTTGTCACTTGTTTCAGACTGTCACCATGTTAGCAGAAGGACACTAAGACTAAAGGAAAATCTTATTCAAAGTAAATGTTTGTGTCCTTTTGTGTGTATCTTTATATAATTCACACTATAAAATCATCCCATCCATTAGACACCATCTAATGTTCCAGGACAGCAGTCAGTCTATAGYGCACTTAAGAGTTTTGTTAGAAACACTGGCACTGCAGATTTCAGTCTGGCTCAGCACTGCAAAAACCTAAGCACAGATAGTCTCAGAAACATTACTGTCTTGCATTKAAAGATAATTTTACTTTGTAAACCATGTGTTAAGTCTGATAGAATACTGTGAATGAAGAAATAATGCTTAGAAAACTAGTAAAAAACACACCTAGAAAACCTACTGCTCTTAACAGACAATTCACACTGATGTATATTTACAGTGGTTTACCAGTTTCTTGTACTTTTTAGAATAGATGATATTTTAATCAATAGCAAGACTATCCAATGACAGAATTATCTCTGCTCTAAATTCYCATCTGATTATTGCATGGGTCAGAACTTTTTCACTTACCAACATAAATACTAGCACATAACTCTCTCTGTGCATATTAAGGGGCTTTTCCTGTAAAGCTTATTAAATCATGTAACCTGAAAAGCAAAATAAGTGCTTCAACAGCTCTGCTGTCTGAAAAGAGATTGCAAATCCTACCTTTCTTTCACATTCTCCAGCTTTCAAGAAAAAMCTCTTAATAGCACAGTAATTTTTTCGTAGGATATGTAGTTGAATGGTCAATTGTTTATGTCAGTGACTTCTACAACAGGAGAAATTTCAAGGAAATTCATGATACTCAGTATTGAAATGACCTAAGAAAAAGAAAAATTTCCTGCTAACTTCATAAATCTGTGATTTATTAATGGCATATAAAAGAAAAGACAAATTCTTCAGGAATTTTAAAAGAATTAGTGGCAATAGGACATTCACCATCAAATCTCGTCCTTTTTTTAAATTCAGCAGAGCATTCAGTAGCTTTTAGGAGCTACTATTGATAAGTTTTGCTCTAGAATTTGCTTCTATTATTATCATAACCAAAGCTGTTCTCTCTACTCTGAGGTTGAATGCTCAGCTGAAACATGTTTTATCTTTCCTTAATTGTCAGTGAAGGCTTTCTCTTTTGTTTTATTTATCGATAAAGCCTGTTTAGCATTATTTTACCCTTTACATCACTAAAAATTAATTCAGTGCCCTGTTTCCCCATTGATGGCAAACTTCTACACAACCCAAATTCTTGCATAATCTTACCACCAGTTCCTTCTGTTTCATCTAAGGGTTGTCTTATCTTAAGCATTTGTCTAATAATAAAAAACTGTCTCTTAAATAAAGATTTTATGAAAGGGTGTAGTGTTGCTCCATATCCTCTAAGCTTTGGCTGCTGTAATATTAATAAAAGAAAAATGACTGATAAAGGTAAGTTTGAGCCATGTTTACAGCTCAGCATGCAATCATCTGCACTCACAAAGCTTTTGACTTAGCTACTTGAACTTTGCAAGAAATTAGCAGTAATGTTACTTGAAGAACTGAGGGGTTGATGTGTTGTCATCTCAAATTTCCATTGCAAGTTGGATGAGCAGGAATGGTGCTCTAACTGGTGTTTGCTACTCTGAAGAAATAGTTTACATATCAGGAGTCATTAACTGAAGGCTCATGTTTTTATTCTTCCTGAAATAGTTGAACTGAAAACCCAGAAAAAAATCAACATTATTTATAAAGTTTTAGTGAAATTGCAGGAGTTTGGGCTACTTTGCAAGTGACTAATAAGTGTTTCTCCTTCCAGTTGAAATAGGATGAGAGAACTGATAGACACTTCTGKTTAAGATGTCATCTAAATGTGCAGTGACACCAATGTCTAAGGGATCTAGTTTAAGTGATTTCTCACTTGCTAGAAATTCTGACTTTGCTATAATAATAAAAAATTCTTAAGTCCTCTGCAACTTCATGGGAAGGCTTCTGTTATGCAACATGGGAGAGTTTGACTTACATTACCACTCTTGTCAGCATAGATTGAAATGTGGAATATTACATCTGTCATGTCTCTGGATCCTGTGCTCTAAGCATAAGGGGGTATATGTAAATGTGGGTATATATATATAAAATGTGTACATACTGATATATTGAGTGAAAAATCTCATGGGGAAATCTATACATTGAGATTTAATTTCACTTAAATATTTTTAAAATCTTGCTTTTTTTCCAGTCTGTAATTAAAAAAATGCCTAAGTTGTAAATGTTACTACAAGATAGAACTGGCAACTTCTGCAAAGCTCTGATTTGGCATATTCTGTTAAAACCATTTGCAGAGGATGGATGGCTTGTCAATAATCACAGAATTGTTATGRATTCAATATCTTTATCTGCAGATATTTCCAAGCTGGTTCTCCCAATAATAAGCCACGTTTAGACTCTTAACTGTGTACCAGTCTCCTGAGAAGTGACAGTCCAGGATCTATAAACCAGGTCATATTCATAACATAAAATTATACATATGCCTACTCTAGTGAATGTGATTTAACCAGAAAAAGAAATGTTATCTTTTCCAATTAAGCATACTGATAAAAGTTTAACTTTGTATTTGTTAACATCCTTTATTTCTCTGTTGACTGATAAGTACAGTGACATATTGGAATTTGCTACAGCTTCTCACTGCATTTGACTGGATGTGAGGGGGCTTAGCCAGGTTGAAAATGTATTATAGTTATAATCCATTCAACCAGATGGATTGCTGGATTTAATGCTCTAATTGCTTGGATTTAATGTTCTAATTGAATCGTATTAATAAGGTAAACAGGATATAATACAGAATCAGTTAAAACATGTATTTTATATACGTAAAAATGGGATAAATGGTAAATAAATAAATGAGATAAATGGTATTAGTGATCAGGGTAAATGCATCCTACACATTTTTTTTGGTAACCAGACTTCTCTACAGAGGGTGCACCATCTGAAAAAGTAGAAAAGAATCTCCTGGGGTGGATGTGAGTCCTGAAAGGAATAAGGATTCAGACTTGCAAAGTTTTTCAAAGAAACACACTTCTGGACGTCCTAGAGGGAGCGGGGGATCTGTTTATCATCTGAGCGTAACATTGGAAAGAGTTGTTCCAAAAGGATATGTGAGAGATAGAGATTTGCTGATTTATAGATGTTTTATTTATGTTTGATCTCCTTGAAATTCCTGTTATTTTACAATGTTAAATGTTTTAGTTTATGCTCTGATGAAATCTAATAAAATTTAAAGACTCTGCCTGAAGTCCTGCTATGAGTATTTATGTCTTTTGCCACCATGCTGGAGTCCAGATTCACATTCCCCATTTTGTAGATGAGACTGTCCTTTATTGTGGATTAATACCAGTGTATCTAAGAAAGAGGAAGGAAGAAAACATCATTATCCTTCCTTGTAATCACTTATTATGTTCATGACTTGGGCAATTACTAAAATCATTACATATTAAGTGCAATTTACACCACCATTATATTTCTGAAGTAGTTAGTGATTGTTCTCTTAAATTGTTTTAACTGTTCTTAGGTGACTAAATTGAGCTATCTGCAAAAGAGAAAAATTATTGTTCTGGAAGCAGTGATTCATGACAGTGTGTTTAAAAATCCTGCTAAAACCTAATTATCAGAACCACAAATTTTTGGTGGTTTAGCCATCCTTTTATTCTGCTTTTATTTTTTAAATACAGCAACTTTTTTACTAAAAAGTTGCCATTCATTTTTAAATTATTTAATTATGACAGTGGAGCAAGAAAGATACTCCACAAAAAGCAAAAAAATAATACCATAAAAATTCTATACAGGGACTCATATCACAGTAGGTTTCAWTATTTACCTACTGGTAAAAATGAATTAGACGGATTTGAGTCTGTTGCAGTTTGAAAGTTCAGTAGCTGAAGAATTAATATCAATTATACACTTCTAGTGCCACATTTCAGACTTTGATACCAAAGTATTATAAGTAGCACTAAATTATAATGCAAAGGACTGAGTTGCCTATCTGTAAAGAGACAGCTTTACAGTCACAGAAAAACTCATACTCTTTTGATAGACAATGGAAAAGTCCAGCATACTTGACTGATTGTTCTGAAATTTTACATTCTTATTCCATATTATGGATAGACATCATTCAGTAGGTAGATCTCATATTCATAGACTCCTGCAAGGTTTTTTTCTTTTTCTCCAAAAATCTTCTTTTTAAAAAACTGGTAAAAAAAAAAAGTCCTTTCTATCCTAAATATGCAGGCAAAAGCTATCTTTCTGCTCTGTGAGACATCTCATTTCCATTGGTTAATGTCAGCTAAGGAATCAACTGGGCCTTGACATTTTTCACTGGTGTTTGACAAAAGATAGTGACAATAAATAATGAGGTTTCAGAACCAGGACCCAATGCAACAGCAATATTGTGTTTTGTATTACACTTCAAAAGACCAAGACTATACTTGATTTTAGTGAGGAATTCTCTTGCTTCACTARTGCATGTTAGAACAATTGACTGATTCATACACACAGCACTTACTAAACTTTATCCCTGAAAATTATCTATGCATGTGGGGACAATGGTCACTGAGTGAAGAGGATGAACTCGACATTGTCTTGTGCAGATTTAAGTTCTCTTGCCTAAATAGTGTGTTCTTTAGAAAACTGAGCTCTTGCAAATTCATGTTCTTTCTATTCTGCTAAAGACTAATTTTATCAAACTGATATTTTTAAACAAATGTTTATTTCAGACCTAGCCCTTCAATTTATTTCCTCCTTCCTCCTCAATTCCTCAACCTAGCCAACATATGATGGACTTTAAAATTAATCTGRTTTACGTGGTAGTTAAAAGCAGAAGTAACTGAATATACACACATTCTTGGCGTCTGAAGTGAAATCTTTGTGACTCTTTTCTAATTTTTACTTATTAATTCCCTCTTGATTCTTACTGTTTGTTATAAAGTTAAAAAGCTTGGCTTTCCTATAGAAGCTAAGTAAGGAAGGACATCACCCCTTTCAAAGACTGCATGCACTGAACACAGAGCTGAACTCATGTATGAAAACAGTGAACTTATTCTTTATCAATCAAACATTACTTTTTGTGATACTTGTCATTTTGGCATTCATATTGACTCTAGCCTAGCTAGTGCTAAAGTTCACATTGATATTTTATCAAACCTTGCCATGTATGCAGTTCAAACACTTCATACATAGGGTTTACTGTGATGATGTTAGGTTACCAGAGAGACAGTTTTGTAGCAGATAAAAATGTTTGCAGATGTATGGGAATTTTGATGAACATTTTATGCTGCAATTAAAACATTTTTGAATTTCTTCAATGTCTTCCTTTTGCTCTAATTTAAGAAAAAAACCAACAAAACAAAACAAAAAAAAACCCAAAACAAACAAACAAACAAAAAAAACCACCAACCTAAAACTGTTTTCCTCCAAAGAGCAAAAAAAAATTGTAGAAAAAAAATCCCAAATATCGATCAGCCAAAGGCAGAAGCAAAGTTAAAGGCCCTACACAGCTGCCCACCATGAATTGTGATCCTTTAAACTATGATGAAAACGAGTTCCTTTAYGCCTTCTCTTAGCCAGCATTGGTAGTACTCTATCAATGTTTCTTATCTGCATCACTGGAAGAAAATTTAGGATCATAGGTTTCTTCCAAGCATGTTAAATTTTTTTTTTTTTAGCTTAATTGCTTATGTAAACCTTGGGGCATGTCAGAACTAAAGATGAGGAAGTTGCTGTAGGCTTTGATTTACCTGGATAAACTTCTGAGGTCACTGACACGGTCACTCCTCCTAAAAAGGAACAAATACTAGCAGTGTACTTAATAGAGATAGATTGAGGTAGCTGAGGTGAGAAATGTTGAAAATGTTGTTCTTTAACACAGACACAGTTAAATTGACTCCTCTTTCATCTGATTCAGAGCAGACATTTATATCCACTCACCAACAATTTGGATGAGTACCCTTATTGCTGAGTTGCTGAATAGAAAGCCAAAATTTTATCACATACGCCTGAAAAATAGTTTTAAAAAGCTATGTTTCTAATAGAGCTTATTTAGTYTAACAATCAAACAGAACGAGTGTCACTTTCAACACAGATACTGTTGATCCTCCTGTTAGAAGAGTTCACATGTTTTGACCCTTCCGAGGGAGGCAACGTGAGCACATTAAGACAAGGCCCTTGCGGCAGGAACGAAGCTGTTCCACTTGCAGCAGAACGATGCATCCAGCTGTTCGTTTATTGCAGCCCCGTGTCAGAGCAACGAGGTTGACAAGAAATGGAAACAGCAGGCAGTGATAAGAATTGTATTTTTAAAAGACAGTGGTGGTTGCTGAATTGGAAGAGAGAAGAAATTAGTCATTAGTTATCCCACCTGTTCCTGTGCTAAATATTGGAACTAATTTGTTAGTTCCAAAATGCCAAGCAGCTGAGCACAGGAGGTTCAGTCTAAGTGGCTTAAAGTGCTACCTGGAGGTTTATGATGTTTTTCCTTCAGTTAAAAAGGAGCCTTTAATAGGAACACTCTAAAATATGCTTAATGTTAGGTCTCTCAGCCCCAAATTTTAATAAAGAGAGGAATTGCCTGCTCCATGCTTTTCTGGGTTGTTAGTTTGTTTTTCACAGAATTGTCTGTCACATTCATGATAATTGACAAACATGCTTCTTTTTTTTTTTTTTTTTTTTTTTTTTTTTTTTTTTTTTATTTATTTTTATGGAAAATATTTAAAAATAAGCTTATATTTTTGAACAAAGGAGAAATTTGGAAGAGAATACCTAGCTTTTCCCCTCTTAGTTCTAAATACTTTTTTATTTGGCTCACCATAAAAAATTTGTTGTGTTTATTTTTTCCCTTTAATTAGCTTTAACCTGTTTTTGGTTTTCCCTACCAATTATCATAAGCTGAAAATCTGAAATAAGAACTTTCTCTAATCTGACTCTTATTAGCTTGCAGCAGAACTCTCTCTGGCAAAACTCGTTCAGTTTTKCATTTCTTTTCAGCAAAATTTGAAACTGAGAAACAGTACAATGAAGCTTTTCTATTCTTGACTTGAATTAAACAAATATTTAAGTGGTTGAAGTGTTATTATGGCAACACAGATGGAAATCCATAGCCCAAACTACTCAGATGAAATGCAAACAAAAGCCTAACAAGCTATATACTGTTCCTAATTTTCTAGCTTTTTCTTTATATTAAACAAAATTCAAATCTAGAGCTTTTATTTCCAGTGACGTAAACTGCCATAGTTTGCAACACCTACAAATGATCTCATTAAGTTGTACAGGTAGACAGATCCCCAATATTAGTAACTGCAGAGGTCAGTGGACTCTATTGCTCCTATTTAWCGTGTGCAAAGCAGTTGTTTGGTTGAATTGTGCATGTAGTGCTCCTTTTGAGAGCACCACAGACAAAGTTGGTTTGTTTTGCCATCCCTCTGCTGTTGTCACCTTCGAGTCTGCCTGCTAACAAGTGCCTCAGACTCAGTCACAAGTACAAAGTTATATATTAGTGAACAAGAAGAGGAGAAAAAGAGCAGCCAGCAATGAATCAAAGGGTTTTTTTTTTTTTTTTCATTCTGTGCCATAAGTGGCAGACTCAGATTCATCCTTCTAACAGATGTAGCAAGTTATTAATCTGCTCTATATGGCTTTCTTTTTTTTTTTTTTTTTTTTTTTTTTTTGGTTTTTTTTTTAAATTTTTTAGTTTGATTGGTTGGTTGGTTCTTGGGGTATCCTTTGTCCAGAGAGAAAAACATTTGTTTCTCCCCTTTTGATTTGCCTTGAGAGTGGCCATAGTGCACGACAAATAAAATGGTTGGATCTAACCTTTGGGTATCAGGTGATGGTTATTTAAGGAAGAGCTAGAAGTTTSTCATTTTCTGAAAAAATATCATGCCCCCACAAGTTTAATTTTTCCTGACAGTAAGCGATATTAGGAAATAAGCCATTTGGGTCATCATTTTCAGGATTCATGCTGATGCTTTTAATTTTTTGTTAGGTTTTTTCCCCCAGAAAACCACACAGCCTGCCTAACAACTATTTTATATTTGCTGCAGTGTGGGGCGTGCTCATCAATGCTTCAGTTAGAAGTGCAAACTTATAATTACTGTCTCCACAGACAGAAAAAAAAGTGAAATTTCATTTGTGATGATGAATATGGAGCCCTTTTAAAAAGTTCCTCAGTGTATTATTAGAAAGTGAAGGAGAAAAAGGAACAGAGGGGGATTTGTCTGACATTTACACTAGGGAAATGGCAGTTATATTGAGACATTTTTGTCTCTTTCAGCACCAAAACATCAAAGAATTTATACCTTTTCTTTAATGTATAGGACTTGGGTAAAGACAGTATATATAAACTACTTATGATAACTACATTTTAAAGAACCGACCCTTTATATTGAATAAAAGAATATTAACAGCATTGATATGTGCACTTATATGTTTTTGTAAAGAAAATAAGAACATGTCTCTGTTAAAGGCCATGTTCTAGCCATTGGCTAGGACTGGGAAGTTTTCAAGTATCAAATATGCCCAGCCTTAGGGTATTGCCTTAGAGTTTCATAAAACTGAAGAAAGAGGTCTAAGGGAAGAACTATAGCTCAGAGAGCTCCAGTTTCATGCTCCCATTTTCAGCTCAGAGCTCCCCTCCAAGACTSTGCACTGTGCATCTGCCCCTCACTATTACATCCTTGATTTCAGCCAGCCTGGAGCCTTCGCAAAGCTTTGTGCTTTTCTGCCGCATCTGACAGTACTGAAGTTGTTCCAGCTGTACATCAGTATAAGAGATACTTTTAGACCTCAGACCCTGRACACAGGGTTTGATCTGAATAAAAGCACTTAGACCACACGTTGTCCTCATCATTTTCGGGGCCGAGCTCTGCAGAGAATTTGAATCCTCTTRGCCTGACTTATTTTTCTAAATCTTTGCTAGGCATAACTCCAGTGACTATTTTTTTCTGCAGCCAGTGATATCTTGGAGCAAATGATACATCTTGTCAACTTCTTCTTTGATATCTCCAGTTTAGAAATTCTACATGATTTGTTTCTAGCTGTCTCTTTTATATATTTATATTTCTATTTTATGCACATGTAACAGGACAAGAGGAAATGGCTCCAAGTTTTTCCAGGGTAGATTTAGATTATATATTATGAATAATTTCTTTAAAGCATTGGGACAGATGCCAGGGAAGTGGTAGAATCCAGCCCCTAGAACTGTTTATAAATATGTACATTAACACTTGAGGACATGGTTTAGTGGTGAACCCGATGGTGCTAGATTGACAGCTGGATCAATTAYCTTAAAGTTCTTTTTCAAATTTCATGATTCTACAATTCTACTTAAATCTTATTCTGCAACACAAAACTAAGCACATCCAAGTGYAGACAAAATGAGATAGTGGAAAAAGGCTGCAGCAGAACATATGTGTGTAGAAAATAATGTTGATTCTCTACTGAAGTTCACATCACACAACAGCCAGGTATGTGTGTCTTCCTTGCTATTTTCAGTTGGCCTCTTAAATATGATCTGTAACTTTCTGCTGTTTGTGATATAATGGGAAATATGTGATATTGAGAGGTTAATAAACAAGATGGAGTGGAAAATTAAGGTTACTGAATAAAAACAGTCATTGTCAACTAGATTTGTAACAGAAGAGTTACTGTTGGTAAATAAATGGCAGGACTACATTTAAATAGGTGGAAAAGATTTTTGAAAGGGTGGACCTCACTTAATTCTTATTCATAAATTCAGAATTGTTGAAAGTCAGGCAGAGATAAACCTTGCAAAGGCAATTATAACAAGTGAGAAAGGTTTTCTAGTAAATAGGGAGAAAAGTGGAGTAGCAATGTGTTAAAAGTGGGTATTGTCCAAAAGATAATATGGATCTGGCTCAAAAATTAGATGAGTGCTTCATCTCAGTTTTCAATAAAGGGGACTCTATAACACAGTGGCAAAGGCAGAATGGCTGATGGGAATGACTAAATAGAAATGCAAATTACAATACCTAAGGTGAAATAAAACTTGGATGATTGTTGGRGTCAGAAAGATTGAGTAATCTTTATCAGGGATACTGAAAAATTGACAGATGAAACTGAGTTCAGTAACATGGATTCCTATTAAACCTAACAACAGATTTTGTACTTAATGGTTGAATAAAAGCAAAATTAGTATTTGCAAATCCTCTTTTGCAATTTGCAATTTGCAAAAGGAGAGGCATAAAATGCAGGAAAGAAATTATAGAAAAGTAACTATAAACACATTAGGCTTGATGAAATGTAGGAGGAAGGGTGCGTTAAGGAAACAATCTATTTGACTGCAGCTATTAAAATAATTCCTRATTTACCAAAAATGGATTTTATCCAACCAGTCTGGCATTTTCCTTCATGTTTAAATATTTGTCTTAATGAGGTTCTCAATATCAGAGCTGAGCATAAAAATATAAAAATATTTTCATGAATAATCAATGAATTTTAATAGATTTTGCTTTAGTTATGGTCAACATTAATAATCATCCTTATTTCATTGGCATAAACACATCACACTATTCAACTCTACTTTTCAGCTCACATTTTCCTCTTTGTAAACACTACCACCTTTATTCCTTTAATATTAATGGATTTTAACTCACAGCAAAATTGTRAGGACAGGAGACACCATTTAAATTTTAGAGACAAAATATTAACTATCCAGGATGAATAGGAAGAGAACCAGCACAAAAGAATGGGCAAGGAAATTTTGGATGAAGCAGGGTTTGAAAGAAAGATTCACRCAGTTTCTTCTTCCTAAATCCTGCCCCCTTTCAACTCTCATAAAGAAGAAGAAATAAAACATCCTCTCCCAGTATTTTTTCTATTTCTAAATTGACTATTTTAAAATTGTTGTTTTTTTCGCTTGGGTTTGGGTATGGCAGCACAGTAGTCCTTTCCTGCCAGAAGTCTATGTGGATATGTACTCAGCTTCAAAATAATTCTAGCACCAGTCACAGAGCAGCTGGGGCAATATAGCACTGATTCAAACCTCACCTGAGAAGTTGGATTAATACYGAATACACTAGAACTCCAGTGATTTCAAACATATCTGTGTAGACAAAAATTGAGATCACCTAAAATGATGTTTCCACACATAAGTTAAAGGCTTGGATCACTATCCTAAACGAAGATGTTCTGGAGTATCTCATGTGGCTTCCTGTTTTTGGTCCAGAAAGAAAACTGGCATCTCAATATGTTTCATGCAATAAACTCTAAATGTTGGGGTTTTTGTTTTTTTTTATTTTTTAATTTACAATTTAAAATTAAAGTTCCTTATTTATGAAATACAGAATTTATCCGACTTGGTGGTGGTCTGGGAGCATGGGGGTGAGTGGATCTCTAAGAGTGAAACCATGGGGATGGGATGTGGGGTGGTTACTGGGGGGCAGGAGGGCCCAAAATCTCTGTGTGTGAGAGAGCATTTGTGCCAGGAGCTGTGGGCTTCCCACTCTATCCATACACCCATATACACACTCCCAGCAGCAGATGTCAATCCCACTCAGCAGAGAGGGGAGCAGGGTGAGCCCATTCATGTTGTTGTGCTCAAGTGACTGCCCTGTCAGTTTGTTGTGTTGACATGTGTAGCCAGACCTGTTCACCTGTGGTTTATACCTGGGCTCCACAAACCTCTGTGTGTGTGTGCTGGGAATGAGTGCTCAGCCTTGCTACCTCCTGAACCTGGGTACAGGGAGCTGTGGCAGCCTCGACTCCCTCAGGCCTTCAGATCTCATCTGATTTTCTCATGACAAAGTCAAACAATACCAACTCCTATTTTTTAGACAAATGGAAGTTTTCTTTCACATAAGATTGAGGCTTTTCTTTTCCACAGATGAATTTGTTGCACCAGAAGTCAACACCTGCACTGCAGCTGTTTTTTTATTCTCAGTGTTAAGCTCTTCCCTTTCTTTGGCGGTTTGGCATTACCAACTGATGGAAGTGGTAACTCTCTTTCTCTGCACCAACATTAAACCCACAGATCAATGTTGAAACACAATAATCATATGCAAAGTGTACTTTATTTCAGTTATATCTGGTCTCAATCAGTCAATTTTTTGTTGAGGGTTGAGATTGCTGGTCCCCAATTTCTTCCTTGTAAATGTACTCCAACTGCTATTCTTCTCAACTGCATTCCAAAAATTCAACTTTTTAAAGATTTTGCAAGAACTTACAAACAAATGAGAAGGTTTGAAATCAGAAGCCCATCAGCTGATGGAATGAAGACAGAGCAGGCAAGGTGTTGTGCTGCTACATCACTCCCAGAAAAGTGTAGCAGCTGATGGGAGGAAGGGATCAGCTATTAGCAAACTTATTTTATGTCTTCCTCCTCTGACATGTCATATTTATTGCAAGCACATGGTGCTGGTGTCAGACTGAAGACTGAAARGGAAGTATGTGGCTACACTGGCTGGAATGGAACTATGGAACAATTTTGCAAAGAGTCCATTGGTATTCCAAGTGGATTCAAAATATAAACAGTCTTTCTGCCACACTTGTGCCTGATTATTAAAGTAAATTTTGTCTTACCTTTGCTTTTCACAGACTAGAATTTACAATTTGCCTTGGCTTGTTGGCATATGCCACACAATGTTTACAACAGATTGCAATTTTGCCTTTAGTGAATTTCTTAACTGAAAAAGAGACATTTGTTATATATGGTTCAGTGTTGTCATTTTGAAGCTGCAATGACCTTTTGAGTCTGAAATGGTTTTATATGAAAGGATTTTCAAATAGACTCGTTTATACCTTATACAGCCAATATTTTGGATTTATGCTAAGAGAAAGACAAGGTTTCTGACTTTRTAAATCTCTATCATGGCCTTAAAATGCCAAATAGAATTCACAGTCAAAAACCTGATTCGTCAAGACCAAGAGAATGTTTGCCATGGAGTTTAATCAGCCCCAAACTTAATCCTCTATAATATCTGCTTCCTGTTTTATAACTACACATCAAAGGTTAACCACACATTCATGCAGCAGTGTTGTGTTCTATGAATATTGTTCTGTGCTATAAATTTTTCAGTTCTAAAATTGTTCCCCTGCTATGTGACAGAGTAGAAAGCAAGCAGAGAAAGGACAGAGGGAGAGAGTGCCACTCTATCAAGGGAAGATKTGTTCTCAAAAAAGTCAGACTATCTCCTTTTCTGCCATAATTAGATTTACGGGACTAACAGGTAGCCATAYAGCACACATTTATCATATTCTCAAAGTCAGTTTTCATGGTTCTTTCCCTCACTAAGACTTTAAAGTTCACATTTAACTTTTAATTAAATCTAGAGAATATAATATTGAATAAAAGTTACATTTATCAGTTTAATTTTTGAATGTTTACTGAATATACATTATTGCTCTGTGTTTAAATTGAATTTCATTTATAAAAGACCTTTTCTTTTCCTGCTATAACTACTTAGTCTCTCATGGCATCATGATTTCTTTGAAAAAAGGGKTTTGATTTTCTAAGCAGTAAATGGTAAATAGATAATAAACACTAACAATAAATCTATTTCATTGTGGTCTTTTCTGGAAACAAATAGGATTGATCAAAATGGCCCATATTTTGACATCATCTTTAATGGATTTCTTAAACTCAGTCTGAAGGTTTCTCCTGCACTCCACTCACAAGACAGAATCTTCCCTATGCTTCTGGGTAAAACCTTAGTGGAAAGGAAACAAAATTATCTTTACACCTATGTAGATTAAGGTCTCTTTCAACAGGCTTTTTCATCTTTACCTTCTTTATCAAGGACATCAAGTTCTCCCAGCGCTCTCAGAGACAGAATGCTGGGTTTCATGGAAACATAGGGATTGACTTCACTCAAGTAGTATCAAATTCAACCCTCTAGTASTGGTTTATGGATTAACACTCACCAACCTACAGTCTCAGTGTTTCTATGAACTTGTTTCTGCCACCTGCTAGACCATGTTTATGGTTATTCTTGACCCTTCCCCATTCCTAACCAAAAA
>NW_026623350.1:2073931-2092548 GCF_030028575.1 Malurus melanocephalus
CCCAAAAAGGCCTATGAAAAAAAGACTACAAAAGAACATGAAAGTTGCACTTGAAGGTATTTCAATTAGCTGAAAATTGTCTTTTCTAACTTCCTGTTTTCAAACAAGATCAATTTGATATCATATCCCACATTCCAAACAGTGGAGGAATGAGTCATTGTAACACAACTGCAATAGCAGAAAGTTCCGCTTTATTGGAGACTACGAAAATGGTTAAGGTAAAGAAAATAAAGGACCACCCACCCCAAAACACATTTTTAAGGAAATAGAAAATAAACAAGTAGAAGAACAKGTGTTCAACTGCTGAATCTCCCTCAGATTTTAGTAACTTCTTTAGATGTTTTTTTTGTAGATAAAAACTTTCACAATACTTTTCAATTCTTTTTTCTTCTATCTCATCTTGCTCTCTAAAAAGACTATGGAAATGAGTTTTGCAATAAGAAAACTGCTCACAGCAAACAAATACTCTGGAGATTGTAAATAAGTTTTTTTTTTCCTTTTGGTGGGAAACTAATTTTTGTTATCGTCTGTAAATACTGAAATTGAGGTCTTCTAAACCTACTTGTCCAAGCTTCCTACAAATTTCTTAGGGTCATGACAGAATTTCAGGTCTGTGCATGAATACCATAGTCAAACCATAACAATGAATCTAATAATGAATTTCCACAACAAGATGTGAAGGAAAATAATTGATTGATCATGTCAACGGTCCTTGCTTTCATAAAAAAACACAAAAAACATAAAAATACCAAAGAAGACTCAGCTTTTGTTTCTCCACAATGTAGCCAAGTATTCAAGGCTTGCAGCAGCACATTTATACCACTTACTTTTCTAGTGCTCTCCAATATTTTAATTGAGTAGAAGAGTAATTTGTCAGCTAGCAGTTGTGAAGTGATGTGGACTCTATGCCTTGTATTTTGTGCTTTTAGAAAATCTAATTATTTTTAAAACCCCAAAAATCTAACAAAAACAAGGATAACCAACAATACTGTATTACACTTTAAAAATCTTTCGCTTTTTTCATCTGTGTGATAGGAAAACTTCAGAATTTTGCAAAGTCACAAAGAATAGGAATATGTATATTTTTCTTGTACTGAACGTGGCTGCTTTTATGGGTGTTTTAACTTGTAATTAGCAGTCAAAATATATCACAAAAGGGTCCACAAATTACTCGACTATCTCCCTGAAATTAGATAATATCAGTACCTGGAAATACTCTGTCCTGCCTTACTTTCATTTTACTAATTCCAAGAGGACCTCCCACTTTTTCTTTTTTTTTACATTTTGTAACTTTTGTATTGCTTATCACACCAGTAAAATCTATGAATTTGAAATATATGAATTTTTGGCATGGATGCCTCCTCATTTGAAGCTTAAAATGATGGCTTTGAGATTAATGCATAATATCAGAAAGATGGCCAAAACAAACTTTTTAGAAGTTTTGTATAATGTTGTCTTTTTTTGCTTCTGTTTGATAAAACATGTAACACTTCTATATGAAAAGGGTCAATCAACTATTCGCTAATTGAGGAGGATTTAAATGATGCACTTTAGAAGGTCAAGAAATGTTTGCATGAATAAAAAATACATACTCTTAAGTAACCGCAGCCTAGCATATACCTCATGACTTCCCCATAATTTCCCAAAAGGAGTAGTTGTTTACTTAGCCTTTTGTTTTGTTTTGGGATTATTTTGTGTTTGTTTTGTTTTTTTAACTTATTTTTATGCTATTTTCTTATTGGATTTTTGAGGGAATTATTGTCTTAAATGATAAGYGAAGTTTTACTATTTGTAATCAATACATTCACCAGTTTTCCTTAAGATACCAGATAAGACCAAAATGACCACATTTTGTTTTTTATTTGCATCCAACAGACATGTTTCTATCTAGACTTATCTGTGAATTACTTACTATTAAAAATATATTTAGAAGGCTGTAAAAGAGATCATAGGAAAGATCAATTAAATCATACAGCAGAGACAGACAGGCTGGAGGAGTATGATAAGGGTAAAGACAGCTCCTGAGCACCTTGACAGGTCATCATTCACCCATTTTCAGACTCTTCAGGGTTCAAATTGCTATGCATGTTAACACTGAAATGCATGACTCATTAAAACAGTATTATCCAACAGGAAGAATTTTTCACATTAGCTGTAAGAACTGAAAACACTAGCACTGAAAGTTGAGATCATAAAAACATTAAGGCTTTTTTGTTTGGATTGTGGTTTGGATTTTTTTTTTTTTTAAGTATGCTAGTTTATATAGTTGTAAAATTTCAAAACTTCTTCTCACCAAAGAAGTGGAAAGAGAAAGGGAAAGAGAAGAAATGACCTAGCCATCAAGTTCTGTTTTACTTCTTTCCTAATGAAGATAACAAAACACACTGATCAGCAGCTATAGGGAAAGTAGAAACAAATACTTTTATCAGGTGGCTGGAAAAAAATTTTGGGAAGGCTATAATATTTACCTCAAAAAATGTATGCAAAAGGCAGAGTGGTGATGATGAGTTCCAGTGCACACCTGCCACTTTTCCTGTTGCTGGTTCCCCATCAGGGAAATGGGGAGAAGAGAAAGCTAAGAGATAAGCAAGCACATGTTTTATTATTGTGACCTGCAATATATCAGTGATAACTGCAGCTTTTTTGAGCTACTCAGGACAGTTGTCTTATGGTACACTAGTGGATCATTTCATTCAATTAGTTCTGTTCAGACCTAACCAAGTTTACACCCTTTGATTTGTTCTAAAAAAAAAAAAATCATTTCATTCAATTAGTTCTGTTCAGACCTAACCAAGTTTACACCCTTTGATTTGTTCTAAAAAAAAAAAAAAAAAAAAAAAAAAAAAAACAAAAAAAAAAAAAAAAAAAGCCACCCAAAACCAAGAAAGTATCCACACAGACATGTAAAGTAAGATCTTGCTAAAAAAAGGAAAAACCGTGTAACCATACTTAATGTGGGTAATTTAGAACATAATTTTTGCATTTGACTAGTTGTAGTTTCRCATATATTCTTTGTAAAATTATTTCTAATCTGAAAAAAACTGATCTGGATCCCCTATTTTCTCCTGTTCTGTTTTTCTGTGAATTGCTCCATTCATTACACTTCATCTAAAATAAGAATTTAGGTAGTTGTTCTTTTTGTTCTTGCAAAATTTAAAAATAATTGCCTAATGACTCTGACAATTATGTTTGGTTTTAACGAGTTCCTGTCATCCATGGTTAGGTCTTTGTGTTTCACCTCTGTCAACACTTAATCTGTAAAAAAGTGATTATATTTTCTAAAATGCCCACATGTGCCAATTCCAAATTTTCAGGTGATTGATAGATTTCAATGCAGTAGCATTTCTCTGTGATTTGACAATCCAATTATTAAAGCATTTTGAGAAGGAAAAAGAACAAAAAACAAGCAAGATACTAAAAGTTGCAGCTAATAGTGGATCTTCTGACATGAGCAATGAAAATAAAACTTACTTAAGAAGCACAGTTATAGGAAACACGCTCTCATTTGTATTTAGAGACAGTATAGAAGGTAGGTCATAGCTTTGAAGCAGAACCTAAAGTGAACATACAAAAAAAAAAACAAAAAACCAACACTTCCAATCTAAAACTGCAGCATGAATATCCTGATGCRAAAGAAACCTAGCTCTTCACAAAGGACCTCCTGATCCCAAGGAATTTGACTTCCACCTCAGCTTTGCTATGGTCCCCAGTGTGATGCCTTCTCATTGAACTCTCCAAGCACATTCATGCTAGAAAAATGGAACAGCACTGGCATAAGACTGTGAATAAGCCCCTWAAGATTCTTTCTCATACCATCTAATATGGGGTGTTGGCTTCTTCCTAACAGTTACACCTGGAAAGATTAAAAACAAATTTGTAATGCAGGTAAATCATAGGTTTTGTTTTTATRGTTTGAGGGTTTTCTTCACTTAACATTAAAAATCCCTCCAGCTAAACCAAAGATTTTTTTTTTTTAGTTAGCTGGACTGAGCATGCTCTTGATAGCTAATGACACGTGAAAGGCACAAAGGAAATGTATACACTTATAACTTAGCCTTTATTTTTACTATGAAAGCACATTTCGTCTGATGCATTACTTTAAGAAATCAAGATTATATCAATTGTCATGCAGCAGAATCGTTATTATTATTCCATGTAATTTTTTCTTATGTTATTTGAATCATGGAGTTGCAGTTTTGGATTCAATTTTTTCAAAAAAAGAGTCCAAGTTCATAGATGTTAACTGTCTTATAGAAAGAACAAAATAATCAGAAATAAAACACCTGAAGTGATAAAATCCAAGGTAATAAATTATAATAGCAATCTGACAGGGATACATAATAATGTAATAATTTTCAAMCATCTGCTTAAAGAACAAAACCAAATCTCCACATGTGGCATGCTATAAATTCATTCATTCAGGGATTAGGAAAAGAAAAGTAAAAATTATTTCTGGATGTGACTCACTGGTTGTGCTTACTCTTTTTTATAAAATGTGACTTTTTAAAAGCATATGGCTTTGTGATTATTTATTAGTACTGCATTAAAACTATTGAACTTATAAATGTACTACTAGTCTTAAATTAAAATAAACCAAGAAATGTAATAAAATTAATATTTTTTGTTTCAAAAAAGACCTCCTAAAAATAAAATGCTTTAAATGATCAACCAAAAAGAATACAAGCTATAAACTACAACACTGAAATAAAGCAGAAAAAGAATATGCATTATTGTAAATGGAGAAAAATTTTTCTTATACTGAGTGTATTTCTGCTGAAATGATAAAAGGAATTGATAATACTTGTACAAGACATCACACAGACAAAGAAAACTAAATGTGGAGTGCATTCAAGCCTTCCTAAAACTATCATCAATTTTGAATAATTTTGTGAAACCCTGCTATGAACAAAGCCACACAAAAAATGTTTGATTACATGGCAGACAGGAGGGGAGTGAGAGGAAAGCATGGAATACTCACTTTGTTCAGAGAGAGAGTAAAAGGCTATTTGTGAACAAAGGAACAAAAATGATAAAGGCCTGGAAGAAAAGATAACAAAAAGACACACACAAAATGGAACCTATGTGTTACCAAGACATACTTAAAGCAGTGAGTTCTTTTCCTGTCACCCAGTCAATATAGACGGGGAAGCTGCGTGAAAACCAAAAATATGCAGCAGCAGGACATTTTGCAGTCAGCTTCTAGAGTTTTATTTATACCAGTTTCTCAGGCCAGGCTTCAAAGCATGTAATAAATTTGCCCACATCCTTCTCCCTCCCTCACTTTCTCTACAGAGCACATATTGATAGGAATTCTTATTCTTTTTGGTCCACCTTCACAGGTCACTTTAGTTATGGGTCTTCTGATGYTAACAAAGAGACACCACAAACAGGATCTAAATAACTCAAGAGAACATAGTAGGTATTGGTAAACACAGTAGCTGCTGAGACTTCAGCATGCCAATAGGGAATGTCAGCTGTTAGTCAGGATAGGAAGGGTTGATTTTCCTTGTGCTGGGTTGATCTTTCATGTTGCTGTCTTGCTCTTTTTTGATTCACCATTTTTCTTCTTTGGAATTTGCTTCTTCTTGTGTCAGTATTTACCTTGTGAATCCATCTGCTARCCATTCCCAACTTAGCAATTGCACTTCCGTGGTTTTACTTTTCTTACGCTGCATGGTATGGTTTATGTCCACTCTTATATATATTTTTTCAATAAAAATTTTCACAATAAAATGGAGCCACTGGCATATGACCATGCTTTAACAAAAAGAGTTTTGAAGCACACACAGCTGAGTTCCTGAGATGAAGGTTACATAGAGGAGCCTTGCTCTGTTCCCACATCTGTTCCCACTCTGGTTTGAGATCACTGGGGCTCAATCACAAAAGGCTTCTTCAGTGTTAAAGATAAGACTATGATTACCCTCTTAATTAGATTTATGTTTTTAAATAAAAACATTTTATAATAACTTCACTCCTTTGGTTGTCCCATAGATTATTAACAAACCTTGGGTTCTTTATTTTTCCTGTATTTTATGGAAGTTGGCTGTGAAGGTCTGAGATATAAATGCATACATATTGGGTTTCACAGCCAGCTTATCATATGATTGACAGAAAACAATTCATTCATCATTCATTTCAGAGAGCTTTTCTGACTTGCAAATGTGATAGTGGATTGGAACTGAAGGTGAAGATACCTAGGCTGATTTTCTAGCACTGGGGAAAGATTTATGGTTTCTAATGGAAACCAAATAGAAATCAGTGAACCTGACTCCCTGTCCTGCCATAACAGTGTCTATAAAATTACACTTGAATAAATTCAAGTCATCAGGGTGGAGGATCCACCTCTATGGGTTGCACTGTAATTTTCTTTGATTATCTTCTAATAACAACGTGAAATATGAAGAAAGAGCTACAAATGGAGTCCATACAGGTCAGAGTAAAAAAAGTCACACAAAGTGCCAGTGAATATATACTAGCAGGTTCTGCATGTCTGTCATCTTCAGCTGAAAATACTTATTTCTTCTGTATGAAATATCATAGCTTCTTTTTTAATTATTTTTTTTAAAAGAGGTAAAAAAGTCTATGCACACCGAAGAAATATAAGTAGTGTACCTAGCTATTCATATCACCTCTTATCTTTCTCAGACTTCAGCTATAAGCTTTATATTTACATTTGAATATTTAAGTTTCACTTAAACAAAGTAGAGTTTTAAGGAAAACTTTACTCCCTTAGTTACGTTAAGGAGAACTTTACTTCRATATGAAAGTGAGAGAGATTAAGAAGCAGTTATAAATTGCAGAATTCATTACTATGAAGTAGACARTCTGTTCACAAAATAATAATAAAGTAATTATTTTCCATTCTCAGATGCAACTGCACAGGTAAAATCTTCACTTCGTTTTAGCTGGAAAACATAGGTGAAAGGTGTAGCATAGTTATTAAATACTTCCAGGTTTAACACAAGCACATATTTTCTCAAATATTAACTATAGTTTATAATTTGTTGTACAATCATTTCAAAAAATATAACTTGTCTGTACCAYGAACATAATCTGTACCATCCCCTTCTAACAGGGTGTAAGATATTCCTCAAATGACCCTAAGTTATCCCAATGACCTGTGTGGCTCTTCCTTGTCCATTTCTTCCTTCCTGCAGAAGTCTTATCAGTCTAATGCAACAGTATCAGTCTAACACAAACTATTTGGTAAATTTTCTTCTTTTCTGTAACTGAATCTGTTTTTGACAGGCATCTCAGGAGTTCATGAATTCTTTTTTTTTTTTTATTTTAAGATATGTGGGGTACCTCTGAAACTAGGATCCCAATGTTTAAAATGCAGAACACATCAATATTGCAGGAAATTGTGGTATGTTGTATTGTTGTATGAAAGAAACAAACTTTCAAATGTATACTTGAATGTCTAAACTCATGACTTTACACATTTTTCATACCTACAGTGCCATACCCACTTAAGAACTTTTCCTATAATACTGCCAGTAATGATGAAAGGATATTCAAAGCAAAAAATCTAACAAAGCAGACTATTTCATGAATTTCGAAAAATGTAGCTATCATAATTGAAACAGAATACTCAAGATAGCCAAGGGTACACATATCTAGGAATTTTAAGAGGAATTTAAGGTATTAATTCTGAATGTTTGCTATACCTCGAGGATGACTGGTGGTGTTCTTCACTCTCTTCCACTTAAGTAACTTTTGACCTTAGTCAAAAGCCAAATCATTGGATTCTTACTGGATGAGCAGGTTCCTAAGCCTGAATGAAGCTGGTTGCCTCTGTTATGTTCAGTACAAATACATTTAGCCAAAATACTGTTCTTCATTCAGCTTCCTTAATAAACAGAGCTGTCTTGACCTATATGTCTAAGGCACATCCAGGAGAAGCTCTTACCCTAAGAGGAAGGGTGTACACTCCCACCTGAAGTTTATAAATCTCATTAAAATCTTTGTCCTGTTTTTATAATGACATGAAGAGGCAGCACAGTGCAGTGAAGGTTTAAGCAAAAAACATTATACAAAATCAGAATATGAATTATTCATTGTTGATATAACACTAACAGCAGAAGACGACATACTTGWTGCTTATTGGAAAACAGAAAAATGGTCAATACTTGGCCAAGGATTTTGTAATTTTCTGGCTTATGTTTCCTTGTTTCTGTGAGCCTTGGAATAGCAATTTTTTTTGGAGGGTCATGTAAAAAATGTTGTACCTGTCTGGACAGCACAACACACAGAAAGCACATAGGAGTTCTCCCAAGCAGGATCCCTGAGTGAGGAATTTGCAAGTCTTATTCCTTCCTTACTCCTCTTCTTTTACTCCCTCCTGAATTTCCTTTGAATCCTGTGTCCAATTAAATTTCAGATGGGAAGGAATTGTACTTATACTCATGATTTTGAAGAGTCTGAATTCTGGGAGCAGGATAAAATAAAGCAGTTTCTATCATTAATCTCTATTTATCGCTCTTATTGTGGATATTGCTGCACAGTTTCCATGTGCATCTCATTTCCATGTACATGAAAGGGCTACATCATCCATGGTGAGGGCCAGTTGCATCTGACAAGACACAAAAAGGATGCTTACTTTCAAAAAAAAACAACACAAAGAAGAATTAGAGAGGAAGTACCTGGTCATCTCTACTCATAATTTGTGAAATCTAATAATAGCTTGACCATATCTCCCATTTCTCTAAAAAAATAGCAGAGGACTCTATACTTGTGGCTTATTGGAAACCAGAAAAATGGTCAACACCTGGCCAAGGATTTTGTAATTTTCTGGCCTATGTTTCACTGTTTCTGTGTGCCTTGGAATAGTGTTTTTTTCTGGAGGGTCATGCAAAAAAATTTGTACCTGTATGGACAACAAAACCTTCTGGTAAACCAGAATAGATGCTAGTTTCTCAAAATTATTCAAATGTTCTAGTCAATTAAATGGTCACATTTTAAGACAATAACTATTTTAATTTCCTTTTATGTAACWTTTACTCCCTAAAATTAATTTGCCAGTATTTAAACAAACATAAATAATTAACTTATTTTAAAAAATGTTGTATTCTGAAGAAAGGAGTGTCCGGGTATCAGAACATAACATTTTACTAKCAGGAAAATTATTCTAATATGTCAAGGTATCATACAGACTGTATTCTGCTTCATTCAAGTTTTTTTGGTCAAGTCTATTGCCACAAGTGGTAATGCCCTAATAGTTAGGAACATAACTGTATTAGAAAAATTAAACACAAAGAAAACCCATAAAATGTCTATGGAACCATTATATTTCATTGGCTCACTAATAGCAATGTCTCTCATTACTCCTAATGTGTTCCCACAATCTCTATATACTGGTAACACATTCTGGGTGAATGTTAGTGACTGACAGGAGAGCTAATACTATGCTGAAAATGAAACATGAGATTTASCTAAGACTTTAAAATTCAAGCCTCTATCTCCCTCAAAGCAATCACAGAAGGGTAGGAAACAATTATTCTGCAATATAAACTGGATTTTTTTCTCTGCGTGTTGCCTTCAATTCTCCTCCAGAAGATTTCGGTCACTTTATTTCCATGTGGGACTTAAGCATAGAAAAACAAAACCRAACAATTTTTCTGGCATACAGAGTATAAGTCTGACTTTTAAAAACAAATTCTACATTTACTTTCAGGATATGTCTTTAAAGCTTTCTTTTGCAGCCAGGAAATAAAATATGAGAGTCTTATTTTGGAAGCAATTCATACATTTGTTGGAAAAATCATCTGAAATGAAAGGTGTGCAAAGAAAACAGCTTTTCTGTACCTCACAAGTCTTATGCAGAACTGTCATCTAGCGCAGTAAACTCTCTGTGTTGCAAAATGATTAGTTTGAATACTTCTGGTTAAAAATAAGGAAGAGGAAATTGCCAATAAGCTCCTGGAAAGGAAACAAACAGATAAAAAAAAAATCTGTCCAAAAAGTGAGGTTTTTGAATACTTCAGCTATTTGGCACATAGACATGAACTCCAGCTACATAGAAACATAAGGAACTTYAATCACACTGGAATTTCAGTCTGTCCTGCTTCAATGGGGCAAATTCAGGATTTACACAACATCATTCACTACCTCCCTTCCTCCCTTGTGTGGCTACTAGTATGACATTACATGACTCACTGTGTTCAGGAAAGTCTTACAGTAAATGAAAATGCATTAATGTTAGTAAAGGTCATGGACATCATAGTAATTAATACATGTTATAGAAACAGCTCCAAAGACAGTCAAAGAGACAGAAAGAAAAGAGAAGGAATGGGAAAACAGATACCACAAGTAACTCATTTCTGTGTAGAAGACATTGAGAGAAGCACAATATCAGCACTCAAGAGACAATGATCCCTAATTGCAGTGCTGCCAGTCATACTGACCATTGAGGGAATTGACAGTAAAAAACAAATAACTAACAAAACACATGTCAGTGCCTCACCAGATATTTGAAAAAAGCAAGTGCACCTGGTGAGCTCCCAGTAATGAGAGAAAATTTTATGCTGATGTCAATGCAATTCTGCATTGAAAAGTCACTTCGCTAACCGCATTTTTTTTACACTCAAGGATTTTAATAAACAAACACACAAATAAGCAAATAAAGGAGCAGTAAGTGTTCCRGTTAAAACATGCTATAATAAACAATACTAAAAGACCTTATAGGAGGTGCATTCCCCCCACTTCCACTTTGCAGGCCACACTGTGATATGAGAAATGTTCTTTAGGCTTTGGCCTTAACAAAGAGCACCTAAGCTTGGATCTTCTGGAGTTTATGAGAAACACTGCCTRCTCCCAAGAAATGCTAATGAGCTCCTGTTTTCCTTGTGAATAGCCTTGGAAAAATATTTTCCTTGCCTGAATGGCATAATATTTCTGTTCTCTCACGTTCTTGGGAAGTGCTGACCCAAAGTGTGGCCAGGATGATA
This sequence comes from Malurus melanocephalus, assembly GCF_030028575.1. Taxonomy (NCBI): domain Eukaryota; kingdom Metazoa; phylum Chordata; class Aves; order Passeriformes; family Maluridae; genus Malurus; species Malurus melanocephalus. Next base: position 2,084,878 of record NW_026623350.1, read on the forward strand.
CGCTGTCATGGCTGAAACCTACTCTCTTGGGACCCTACAAACAGCGGTCCAAAATGAGACCCTTTGAGCTCTCCTGGACCACAGCGGCTGCAAACAGTAACCTCACTCTGAGGAGGACACCTCTCAGAGCCAAAAAACTCTCAAGTTTGCGATAACTGGACAATGACAGGTCCTGGGCTGATACCCTCACTCCTCGAGGCCCAACTCTTCCCCCACTGGGAGATACAAAGGTGTCCAAAGTGAGTATTCACTGGCCTCTGAGGGGAATTTTTCACACATACCTTGCTTACACTGACTCTATGTCTCTGTGCATACGCATGCACATATGCTACAACAAATCAGGGAGAAATTATGCTTTCTTAGATGTTTAAGTGCCTTAGATGTCTAAGTAAGGGAGGCCTGTAAGCAATCTGGTGACTTAAGACTTAACYTTACTTAAATGCTACTAAGTGTTGTTCTTTTGCTAAATTGCTAAGCATGGCTTAAAAGTTATAAGTCAGGCTAAATACTATTATGCGTTATTCATCTGTCAAATKGTTACAGTTAAGCTGTAAATTAAGTTTAAGGCATTAGGTAATTTAGGTATAAGTTTAGTCTTGTTCCATTGTTAAATTATTAGGTTTTAGGTGTAAGTTAAGTTAAAATACTGTTAGGGCCATATTAYTAGGTTATATTTCTTTTAGGGTATATTCCTTAGGCTATATTCCTTTTTACCCTTGCCCTCACTGTCCTTATGTCAAACACACCTACACACACACACACACACACCCTAGATAGTTCTCRGTTAATTTCTGTTTYGRTTGTCTGATTTTTGCTTTGTTTCGTTGTTGCTTGTTTTTGTTTGGTGCCTTGACTGTCATGAAAGCAGTAGAGTGAATCTTGCCAACAATGTTTATTGTGCTGTTACTTAATATTAAAACTGGTTTTTGCTCATAACCTTGCGAGTGATTTTTTAAGCAATCTTGGACACTCATTCATAATAGACCCAAAAGGATGCAACGCAGCAGTGTCCTGGCTTTTGGTCACAGATGAACTAATATTTGGAATTGTTTGAAACAGAGAATTTAATATTTCTAATATTCATCAGTAGCCACCAAAGAGTGATTCTTCCCCTTGCAGATCTTTGTCATTCTTAGAAGGTAACCTTTCTCAAAAGCTCTGTCTTGGTGKTTTTTTTCAAAAAGATGGGCTCTCTCTTTGTGACCAGACAATTACTGCAGGGAATTTTGGCCTCAATTTCAGTTTAATATTCAGTTTAATATTATGATTATGACCTACCATTCCAAGATTTTAAAATATTTAATTTCTAGCACCAAAGTATAACAAAATCCTCTGTAACATTTTGTGACCTCTGCATACTGTAGGAATTAATTTCTGCATTTTAGTTTGATTGTATACATATCAAATATGCATACAAACATATCAAGCTTATCAGGACAGAATATACATTGAGGGGGGTTATACTAATATAGTAATGTTAATACTACTGGAAGCATATTGTAATAATAAACAGTGGTGAAGAACTTTTAATAGCATTCTATAATTTCTCTGAATTCTTGTTAAAACTATATAGGAATGATACCAGAAACATTTTGATCCATCCATCTTTTGCAGCTGTCACAATCTACCTTTTTCATTGTACATATCTGCTGAGGAAACTGTAACTTAAGTCCTTGATATGATTTCCAGCTAGATATTTACCTTAAGGCAAATTTTTTGCAAAGAAGTGTAGGGGAGTTAGTTAGGCACTTAATTCTTCCTAAATGTCAATCCTTTTTAACTGTTTTTAAAATCTCACACAAAAATTCCGTTCTATTCTATGGATTGCTGTACAGCACCACAGACTTTCTGAGTTTTGAATGTATTGGGTTTTTTTTATTCATGCAGAATACTTTAAGTTCTGCAGTGAAGGAAATAGTAAACAAAAATCTTCACTTTCAGCTATTTCTTTCTTTACTTCCACTGGAGCTTGTCATTCTTACTTATGGCCAAAATGCCCATGAAAAATTAACATGACTAACGCACAGCTTATTCAAGCAAGCATATAATATGCAAATTGTTCCTGGTGACTGATGAACTGACTAGCACAGGATGTAAAATTAAAAGTCCTTCAGCAGGTTTAAATTTTATTTATTTAAAAGCAAGATCAAGAATAAACTGTTAGAGTGCACATGCTGAACACTTAGTAAAGATGATGCATTTATTTATTCTACCCTTCAAATTCCACCCCATGCTTTACAGCCTGGTAGATAATTCCATGAGTAATCCTCAATCACACAAGCCATCTAATTGAGATTTATTAGGAGAACTGTTCTGATTAAAATGTATTCACAGTCATTAGAGGCACATGATGGTCCTCTAGAAAAAAAATGTTTGCTGAGGTCAGATGATGCTTTTACTAGTTTGAACTTCCACATTAGTGGTCTGGTTATCTGACTAAACTGAAGATTTGACTGGTCATATATATATATATATATATATAATCGTCCATGTGATTCAGAGGGAGACAGGTTCCATCTTCTGTGAAATGATACCTGAGCTGTCAATCATTATGTAAAGAATCCAAGTTTTGGCTTCTAACATTTCAAAGCTACAGATTTTTTCTGTCCAGGAGTCCTTGAGTGATGGCAAAAGCTGTGAGATTTAGATTAGCTTCTTCATCCAGTGAACAGAAGAAAGCAAGCTAACAGTTTTATAAATAATGAATGAATTTTAAACGGAGGTGGTGGCTCCCTGATATGATAGTCATGACTGTGAATGACTTTGGGTTGGTTTAACTGTGGCTTTTTGCAGATACTACAAACACACAAAAACAACTTTCTTTCTAGCCTCTTTAGCCTCATGAGAAGTATCTAGACTAAAGACTGAAAACAAAGACTGTATTCCAGATCTAATTTATGCTAGCATGATAGATCATTCCTTTTTCAATCAATTGAGGTATATTGCTGTAACAAGTCTTATGGGCTAAATATTACTCTAACTATCYCAAGATAAATATGGTGTAAAGAAAGAAGCTAATGAGATAATGATTTTGTATCAGTTCATCTGACAGAAAAAGTTCCCCCATGGGTTATATTTTATCAGTAATTTATTTTGTTTGCTTTTCCTTTGAGTTAGCTTATTCCTCTCTCACTGAAAGAGAGAAAAATCCCAGTTGATTCTGAAGAGGCAAGTGCAATATTATTTGAAGCCATTTAAAAACATAATATGTTGTATTAAGAGAATTTCATTTGTTATTATGCTACCTTTTTTTTTTTTTTAGTTACAATAAATTATAATAAATAATTTTTCTCCTTTTTTTTTTCTCATCCTAATCCCTGTATCACACCACATAAATGTCCAATAGGAACAGTAATTGATTTGTAAATATTCAGCAAAATCACTATTAGACTTCTGAGAGAAAAGGAAAAAGACAATTAATGTTGAAGATATAATAAATTACTTTAGTGAACAAAAAAATATTGGGGGGAACATGTGAAGATTTTTAGAACTAGAAGTGAAATTTCCCTGTTACATATGTCTATATGAGATTATTCCAACAGTTACTGTAATTAATATACATTGGTGATGAAGTAAAACTCAAAATCTAATTTTAAATGAAGATATTAAAAGAGATAGAACACAGAATATTCTGAAAATACTCATTCTATCACTCTTTAGATATGTGTTTGCAGGTCTTCTATTTACATATATTCTCATCCTCCAGATCAATTCAAAATATTAATTTCTTATGTTGYTGTGGAGTTTTTGCATTGTGATTTTCATATTACTCACCTGTAGTATGAGTTTGTAGCTTTCTATAATGTTTAAAAATGAAGGTGACTTAGCTTAAGTGATTCATACACAAAAAAAAAAAATCCCAAAACACTAATACAGATGGAGTAATAGTATCTGACATTAACAAATTGCTGCCTCCTGGCTTCAAAACTTGTTTAGAGCAAAAATATTATTTACTTTCTTCTAGGTTTGTTTTCCAGATCTTTGTAAATAAACTACTCTGTAGTACTGATTTTTATTCATTAAACTTTCATTAATTTATGGCAAGCATTCATACTATTAACCTACTGCCTCCATTGCAAAACATTGAAAGAAGATTTGCATTTTTAAGACTTTGCTTGTATATGTAAACTTAAAGTATGACATATGCAGATTTTCATATTAGACAGGCACAAAGATCATCTATAACTACAAATCTGTACTGTTTTGTACAGCTGGAATAGCTGAAACCAGAACACAGCGATTTCACTGAATGAAGGCAGTTCTCAGAGACTTTGGTGAAACACATCATTTCCATCTGCTTTCATGGAGTCTCCTGCTTTTATTTAGGGGATCCATAAAACATTTGTAAAAAAAGAGCAAATCCTACTTTGAGAAGGAGTATCTTACTTGTCCTGATCCAAAATCAATATTTATCAATGCCATTCAGAGGATCTAACATAGAAATGCTTTTTCTTCAATATAAGCAGGTGTTTTTTGAAAGCGTAGCAGCAGCAGATTAGGTCTAAATCCTGCAGTATATGTTTTCTTCCTTGTGGATTTACCTCAACCCATGACGGTTTTACCTATAGTGGTCAGCATCTTATCCCTTGAGCAACTCCACTGCTTTTATTTACCCTGTGAAGCTGTTCAGCAATAACACATTTCAAAGCTTTCTTATGTGAAAAAAGGGACCATTCAGATACCATTTTCTTCAGGAACCATTGATTTTTCATTTTTCACATAACAGTTTGCTAAGAAAGCAAACAAAACAACAGGAGCAGAAAAGCATATGAGATGCCTTACATCCATTACATTTATATATATATATATATATATATATCCCATATAAGCTTCTATATATCAGACACATATATATGCTGTTTCTAAAAACAAAACCATAAAATGAAAAACATTTAGAAACAGATTAACTTTAGACTTTTCAAAGGGTAACTAAATGATGTTACTTTTAAACTCTTTGGGCAGTTGAAGATTAAATTTGAAATTTCTTAAACAAATAGCATTCCCAGAATTTAATTGTAAAAGAAGCTTGAAATATTTTTTTAAAAAATCAGAATACCCTGTTGTCTCTATAGAAAAAAAGAATGAAAACTCATTTCCTGCTAAGTGTGAAGAAGTATTTGGTATTACAGCATCTTTGTAGATTTTTCTTTGTTCTTTCTCAGCATTGCTGTCTATTATTTGTGTATAATGGCAACATTAACAGCAGACAAGTAATTTTTTATTCCAGGTAATGCAATATTTGGAAGTACTCCAAAAAATTCCTTTTCCCTTTAATTCTTCCACTTTCCCCACCATAGTGGTGATGGGCTGATTATTTGTTTACACAAGATGAAAGAGTCAATAAGTGAGTTTTCAAATCTGCAAGAAAAGACATTTGTCATTTAAATAGGAAGTTCTGTGCCTGCAGCAGAACTCAGTTTGATCTGGTAAGGAAAAAAAATCTATTTGGTTAAATATGCTGCTGAAGATGCACATTGCCTCAGCAGAGGGAATAGATTAAGAGCAGATATACACTTAAGCTCATCTGAAAATATCAGAAAACATTATGACATATATTCTAGCAAAACACAGTCTATATGATATTTCAAGGGAAAACATTACAGAGCTCAACATTAACATGCATAAAACATATCCCTTAAAATGGAAACAGAATGAACAGAATGGCTTTTTTAGTTCTTTTTTTTTGTGATGAACATATTGTCTTGAGCACTATATTTAAATTTGAGGAGATTCAGTGCTGCTCATGAAGGAGCCAGTACTGAATCACCATTTAAGAAAACCAGCTGCAGATTTGATTAGAACAACATTGTAGTGAAGCACTGTAAATAAAGTAGTGGTGCCTTAAACAGCTTAAATGGCACAACAGAAATCAAATAGAGAAAATAATGGCACTCAAAACCGAGTTTTTTTGAAACAATGTYGCTCTACTTGCATGTGAATTTTCTTTAAACTGAAGCCCTCCTATTTCAACTTGCCATAGATATTTTAAGACTTTTTACAATCTGAGAGATTTTCAAAATACATTTAATATCACTTCTGACTTCTAAGTGTCAGGTATTATATAAGATATAAGCAGTGTAACACTTTAATGCGATCCAAACATCTTATTTTGTTTCTTAGATTCCCTATAGTTTGCATGGAAATTTAAATTAGAATAGTCTCCCATTAGCATTTGCAATGTGCTGCAAAGCTACACAGATTGTGTAGGTGCTTGCACAGTATTCTACATGATACAAGACTTTTTGGGACTGAAGAAGATTTTAGTATGTTTCTTGGTCTTGAACTGAGTGTAGGGCTCCTCAGAATATTCAAGATTAGATAGTAGTGGATGTTAAAAAGATGTGACTTTACATGCTTGCAGAAACAGAGTAAAAAATGAGCCATTCCTACCAAACTGTAGTCTCATTCCGCCTTAGAACCTGGAGCAGAATTTTCAGAACACTGGTTGAAATAAGGTGCCTCAGTTCATTTACGGGTCAGACTTAAGATTTTTATCTTTTGATATCAAAGTTAGCAAAAGAGCTTTACCTACAAAGAGATCTTGAATTGATGTTTCAGTTTTCTAACTTCTCAGGAGGTATGGGAGTAAATCTTGGGGGTGTAGAGGGAGAGCAGGGAATAAGAATGAAAAAATGAGAAAAAGCCCATCCAGCTACAACACCAAATCTCCACTTTCCTCAGTTTTAAGATATTAGAAATAAATGCAGCATAAGTAGAATAGGAAGTGACAACTGATCTCTTCCTTTTAAATGGAAGAATTTYGCTGAAGCATCATAATTGTTGAAAGCTGTTTCTCACTTATAAATTTAGCTGTTTCTGTAAAGGTATGTCTTGTCAGACTCACTGTCATGGTCCCACAGATTAGTATGGAGGGTCATGCAGCTTCCTGGATTTAGTCCTATAGAACTTGATATTGATCCAGAGGTTAAAAGTAATATCTTGAGAACAATGTACCCTGGATTTCAGTAATAACTAGGGCGATTACATTGATTCACATTCAACCTATACGTATAAACAATAAAGTTGATGGTAGTTACAGACTAAGTAATAAATATTACTGATATTGGGTCTGTAAAACATAAGTGATCCCTGAACACATAATAAATGTCTCCATCTTTGCTGGCATGTCTGCCCTAAACTGATCTAAATTGAAATTTTGATCGAGGGAACAGAAGAAAAATACATCTCACATTTCTGTTATTTAAAATCTGGAGCTGACCATGGAATACCTAAAGATGTTCTCCTTTTGCTTTAGACAAGCTACATCCTGTCTTCAAGTCTTTGTAATACCGTAAAGGACATGATGGTGCAGAAGGGACCTCTCTACAGATGTAAACAAAAGAAATTAAAACTTATTGAAATTAAATTAATGGATTTTCCTCTTTACCTGGAAGCACTATGCCCTGAAATCTTCACTCTCTGAAGATTCTGATGTAAACATGTATCAGTGGATAGAATAAGAAAGAAAGCTTTCTTAAATGACCCGTATTTTATTTTAAGAGAGTAGCATATAAATTTGAATAAGCTTTATTGGAGTGAAAAGTGGAAAAACATCAAGGTGACCACCCAGGTGACTGAGACAACATGACACTAAACTAAACATAAAAGAAAAAAAAAATTATTGAGCACAGAGAAAAAATAATAACTCATGTAGCACTGAATCAAAATGTT